>NC_091122.1:157246954-157546954 GCF_040183065.1 Periplaneta americana | reverse complement strand
GGAAGACTGGTGCGTCATTAAGCCGACATCGCTGCTGAGTTTGTGAGTAATTTCTACGGCGAAGAGAAAAATGTGTTGGTGATTTTTTTAGTGAAACGGGGAAAATAAAAAAGTGAGATGTAACACATGGAGGAACCAGACAAGTTTCGTGTGGTGTGTGCGGTATTGAAATGATTGCAAAATCAAGTTCTATCGATTCTGAAAGTTCTGGGTTAAATTAAAAAAAAAATATGGCGGACTTCAAGATAAGTGAAGGCGGGAAAATGAATGCTGGAGTTATTAAAAGCATGTGTGATGTGTATACATCTATGATATATTTCGGGATGCCTCGACTAGCACAGGAAGGAGGTTTTAAAGATGCCGGATAGCTTGGAGTTGAAGTAAATCGGTAAGTGGTAGCCTCATTTTATTTGGTGACTAAACATTGAAGGAACGGCTTGCTACGGACCCAAATGGAGTGCGGCCTCAAGTATTGATCTGAGCCTCTCCCCTCCCTCTGCCTTCCCTCCCTCAACTCCCCTTCGCCCATCTTCCGTCAGTTTCCTCTACTAGATCCCCATCGACCTCAACCCAGAGAGATTCACCCTAATCGCGTTTAATTTAGTACCGAGGAAAGTTACACTCTATAATTGTTTTTAATTCCATCCAGCCTCTGTAGGCTGGGTCCAGCAAGGATGCAGAATTACGTCGCAGTTGTCTCCAGATACTGATGCATCATCCCGTTTCGCAAATGCGTGTTAAGAAATAGAATTTAATAGCTTCTCGCGCCTTTAAATGTGATAGGCCTATGAATATAGACTGGCTTAGTGCCTCGCGTATATTAAATGGAATCTGTAACCGATTACTTCATTGGCTGGCGTGCTTATATATATGTAAGGAAGTTTGTTTCTGTGTGCGGAATATTTTCGTCCGGTTTACAGGGACAAAATGGCGATAGAGAACCTCTGGGGTGTTCGGAAGTTCGGTTGTCGTAATAAGTTTATATTTTTTACTTCTAGTACAAACTGCGTATATTGGAATGTACAAATACAGTTTTTGTGCATCTCGAAACAAATTGCGCTGGACATTCGCTTTATTCTGTGAATTTTCAAACGCACATCGAAAATAAAATTATAATTGTGAAATATGGCAATTGTACCCTACAGAGTAATTTATATAGACAGGTCGGTAGCATTTCATCTTAACGTATTTCATTCAATAGTATGTAAATAAATTGCTGTATAGGTCTAATAATTACAATTAAACCCACCCAGCTCAGTCTGCTGAGGCGTTTGCGTACCGATTCGAAGTTGCTCTCGGACCTGGGTTCGATTCCCGCTTGGACTGGTTACACGGTTGGATTTTTTCCGAGGTTTCCTCCAACCCTAAAGCGAATGTCAGGTAATTTATGGCGAATCCTCGGCCTTATCTCGCCAAAATTCCATCTCGCTATCACAAATCCCATTGACGCCAAATAACCTAGTAGTTGATACAACGTCGTTAAATAAACAACTATAATTAACCTGAAATCTGCTTTCAAATTTGAATGTTTCGATGAATGTAGCCTATTGATTTATGATTCACTTTGTATTTGAATGTGAGTGCGTGTTTTTAAAACATGTTACAGCATTAAAAAAAGCAGGTTTCTTACCTTGATTGTTCATGGCAGTCTTCTGTAAAAAATCTTCATACAGAACTCTGGAATAGTTGAAGGTTGCTTACTGCTAACATAGTTTACGTTTTTCGAAAGGAACTGTGGGAGACTGTCACTTACGTGTTGTTACATTGTGTAAATCTGAAAGTGTAGGTTTATTTCTGTTACTGACGTGAGATATTGAACGAAATCTGTTGAAACGTGGAACTGTAGTGTCCAGGTAGGTGTCTATTAAGTAGGTAGAAATATAGTCTATCGAAATAAAAAAAATACATAAAGCACAACAGCTTTTTTATGTAACCCAAAATTTGTAAATATTGTCAAACGAATTGATTATTTAATTCCCTGTAATCTGTTAGTTCTATCGTGTTGCTTGAAGTTGTGTGGCTTCCCCATTATTTAGGCTGTGTCGTCACCACGGGTTCAATTGAGTTCGTATACACTGCTCTGCGAAATAACTGATGCCTAGCACAACCCGCTTCCTTGGAACGCGCAGTTGGAGGTACAGATTGTCCAGACCAGTTTTTATGGAATTTTTTATATCGTGTGCATGCTTCTCTTATAATTTTTTACCCATCTCACTATAATACCTCCAGAGTACGTAAGTTGATGCAGCGTCATTATAAAAACAAAACTGTGGCCATGCAACCTATGTTATTGATCACATTGGCTAAATGGCAGCGTAATTGGTAGGGTTCCAGGTTAGAGACCCGAGGAAGGCATAGATACATTACTCTGATCAGTTTTTGGCGATTTTGTCTCTAGTCACTGTTCGATTCACGTATCAGAATAGATCACTATGGGTTTGATATTGTTATCTTAACATGTTATTCCTATTTTGTCAACATATTTAAGCAAACCATTTATAATTAAAAATTAATTTATAGCGTCTTCAATTGAATTCATGTTCTTCATAGATTTACACGTGTATAAGCTACAATGGTAGCCTATTTTCATGAATTCCTAGCTGGAGAAGATAAGTTAACTGAACTGCTTCGTTCCTAACATACTTTTATTCTCAGTCTCTCTTTTCGGTCACTAAGCTTCCCTATTTTGGGGTGGAGGCACGGTGTCAGAGGAGGTGTTAATTACTCCTTTGAGTAAATATTATAAGTTAGCCTACTAGAAATCTTGCGATATGACACGGTTCATTTCAATGTGCAGATTTACACCAGCCATTTCTTCCTCGTCCCGTCCTGTGATCACTTTGATCACATTTCCGTCCCCTCGCGTATGTGGTACCCAAGAGGTTACGTCCATTTTCGGGTTTTCCCCTTCAAAATTTTCTAGAACTCCTTCAGTGGAGTAGCGTAACCCGGAGTGAGACTAGTGGCCAACAGGCTTGGAGCTCACATATTTAGTTTCTTACAGCCCCGAACCCCTTGCAAGGACGCGTTTTGCGTACCTTTTAAATTTATCCTCCCAATTCTTCTCTTTCAATTCAATTCAATTCTTGGAAAAACATGTTTGTTTTGTTGTAATTCATAAGTACGCCGAAACAGTTGAAGACCTGAATTCTAAAACATGCTAACTCCAAAAAATGGAAAATTGAGTTAGCACATTTATGATATCGTTATGTCTGAGACTATGATATCGTATGTTAAAAGAAAGTCTAATATTTGTTCTTTGTCAAGTTTATTGGCCTCATGAGAAAACTCCTGAATTCTAAACCATTCTATGTCCATGTAATTAGTACATATGCAGAGGGCTTCACGAGGATTTACCGCCACTTACGGAGCTTATTTCCGAAGACATTCTGAGCAAAAGATGTCATATAAACATTTGTCCTAATGTCAATATTTTCAGAGTTACACTAATTTGAAATTTGTTAGTAAATACCTTTTTTCTTTAGTTTTAAGGGTAAAGGAATATTACAAATAGAGAATGAACAATCATTTGCTTAATTGACTGCTGTTATGAAGCAAAAAAAAAAGGGTTAATTCCTTTGTACAGATCTTGCTTTTCAATTTTCAACTAAAAATTACATCATTCTTACGCACTTATCACAAAAATTGTTACAAACCATAAGACTTTAGGAACATTATTCTTTATAGTTTAATTACATATGTACAGTCTTAAAGAATTTACAAGATTGACGTGATTTCTAACGATTGTTGTGATAAATGCATAAGAAAAATGTAAATTTGTAGCCTAGTTAAAGATGGAAAAAAAAAAAAAATCTGTACGAAGCAACTATGGAATTCACAACACATTTTTAGCTTCAGAATACTAGCTAATTAAGAAATGATACTGCTGAATAGTTCATTATTTATCTGTAGGCTAATACCTATCATTTTACTCTTAAAACTAAAGAATAATGGTATTTTACAAACAACTTCAAATTAGTGTAACTCTGAAAATATTGACATTAGGACAAATGTTTATAGCTATATTTTTTTGCTCAGAATGTCTTCGGAAATAAACTCCGTAAGTGGCGGTAAATCCTCGCGAATCACCCTGTAGAATTTAGAAAGCATCAGGAGTTAGCATGTTTTAGAATTCAGGTTCTCAGTTGTGAAATAATATCAGTTTATCTAATTATATTAGTCGCAGTTGTTTAATCAACTGTCCGAAGACAGGTTTGAATCTCATTCACAACACCAATAGGGTAACTAAGGAAACGAAGCCAGGAGTTAATGAGATAGGGAGGCCAGTTCCTTTCCCCCTCCATTGCATAGGCCTACATCGCTGACTAGTAACAGATTAGCCTGCACTAATGACACGTATCCATTAGAAACTGTCTAAATTTATAAATTACAGGCCGAGATATGTTTGTTAACACACTATTATCAATAGCTCATCCGATTGTATGATATATCGATTTCTTAAACTGAAGTAACAAGCAACTTTAAAATGTGACTCTTTCTTAGGCTGAACTACCTAGTCATACCACTTCCTCGTAAATCTTGTTAGTTAACATCTGGGACTCGTGCTATCGGTTTCCACACCCCCAAGAAATCTGTATCGTATGCTATATTTAACATACATTGTTTCAACGTTTCCTTATGTGTCATGTTCGTAAGGAAGTTACAGTAGGCTATTTTCCGGTTTTATAAGTTCTGTGTCACATCATAGTGCAAGTTTCTCATATTTTTTGTTGAGATCCTTCTAGCGTTGTGTAGTCTATAAAACCTTGAATTTGATTTGTTCAAGAACAAGGAGAAAGGGGTGTCCAAGATATAACTTACTCTAAATGCTGGCGTGATAAGCACGTATCTGTATAAATATCAGAAAACAATGTATCATTTACCTAAGGTAAAGAATGACGACAAGGAGAAGGTGATAATGATGATGTAATAACAGTAGTAATAATGATAATAAAATTATTTTCCTCCAGGTGAAATAAGGAAATTATGGACTTCTTTTTAACGCTGGCATGAAATCAGAAATATTTCTTTGAAGCTTTTAAAACTATAATATTAGTATTATTACACTATAGCCTATTAGAGGTTATGTATCGTAATATTTTGGTAGAAATTAGCATGGGCCTGTTGATAAGAAGTAAGCAGTGGTGAAATAGATATGACGCGATGATACTTTTTTCACGTCAGGAGTTACGCTGACAAGTAAGCATGTACCATGCCATCGACTAGCCTATGGACAAACGCCAAAGCCCTCTGCGGAATTCTAACCCCCTGCTGAGATTTGTTTTTTAACTGTTCCTAGCCCAAGTCTGACACTTCTTTTCTTAAGAATTTTATATTGTTGTATTGAAAAGGTAGGTTATAAAACCAAGGCAATCAAAATCCTACAAGACTCTGTAACTGACTATCTATTTCGGATCACAAAATTAAATAAATCATCAATTAGATGCTCTAAAGGACTTAAAAATCTGTAGAATGGTTGTGTTGTTATCCTTTCTAAGTAGGCCCTTATAATCCAGTTTTACTTGTAATTTCTGTTTTTCTAAAATAGCCTATACGAATTCCTAATTTTCCTAACTTCTAAATCTATTTAAAGATAATGATGCCTTATTCCATTAGGAATTCATCATAAAATCCAGTGTTTGAATCCATTGTATAATTATTATTAATTAAAATGACATTATATTTAATTATGGTTATTTCCCTGTATTGATGAAGAAACAGTTTTGAAAGGAATTTCTTTTCAAATGAAACTTGGAGAAAAAATAGCTAGGCCTTTCGTTCTACCAAAAGATTTTTATATTCTTTCACATACATATTTTTGTAATGAAGTCGGTTTATTTCTAGCTAAGATAATATAAAAAAGATAAAGTTAAATCTTTTATAATATTTTAACCCCTTCAGACCTGAATTTATAGTAAACAGAATTGAAAAAAAAAAAAAGATGGTCACATAATCATTCTGGGGATCCAAAATTCCCAAATCAAATCTTCACAGAAAATAAAAATTTGGGGACAATTTTGACCCCTGGGGCTCCAAAATTTTAAATTTTATTATTAATTCAGGTATAGAAATGTTTCAAAAATAATATTCTCCATTTCCATCACATGGGATTTTTCAAAATATTTAAAAGTATCGAAGACATTCCAAAAAAGAAACAATGTACACTATAGAGTATAGCCTACATCAGGCCTGAAGGGGTTAACTTCTTTCAGATCCTACAGAAATTAATAGAATATTCAAGTTTAAATAACTTTCAATAAAATTAAAATTTACTTCAGATTACACTACGAAAAATAGTTAATTTCAGAGGAAATAGGGAGGGAGTACGGGCAGGGCATAGTTGCGCCCCAGGGTCAGGTAAGATACAGTAGATAAAAAAGGGTCCCTGTTTTGTGGGCATAGTTGCGCCCCGATGAAATAGGTAGAGAAAAAGACACTACGGAGACTCGAGCCTCGTAATCAACCAACCTTATTGATTTCTTATTCGATTTAACATTTATTAAAATGAACACCATGAAGTTGGCAGTACTTTATTAACTGTTTTTCTACTGTTCATGCAGTGATTATCGATAGCCTACCGTAAAAATGAATACCATGAAGTTGGCAGTACTTTCTAACTGATATATTCAAATGAGTGAGCCGTTGGAATATGAGACCTTAGCAGTCTTGACATTTTATTAGCGATTTTCACACCATCTGTGGCGTATAGTGAGGTTAATTTAAAATGAATGTTAAGTTTAGTGAAAAGGATAAAGATTTAACAATTCACAATGGTTCCAAGTTTCAATTTTCGAAACCCTGTACCATAGGGTTAAGATATCGGTGTACGAACAAAAAATTCAGTTCATTTATTGTGTGTGATCGATAAAAAAGTGTTATTTTAAATAGCAAAATTGATCATATGCTAGGCCTATCTAATTTTAATGCAGCTACCATTATAATATTTTTAAGTAATTTATTTATTTTGTGTACTATGTCCATCGGGCGCAACTATGCCATGTCCATTCTGCTACCTGATTTCTTCGGGGCGCAACTATGCCATGTCTAGGCCTCCCAATTGACCGCGGGGCTCAACTATGCCAATCGGGGAGTACGCCAAGCGATTTTTCCCATAGCCTAAGGCCCTTCCTAAAAATTCAAACGACTGAAATAACGTCCCTGATTATATTGCACTAGTATCAGAATGTAATTTTTGGTAGTCACAAATTCAACATTCAAGCGGCAGATTAAATTTTTAATGGACCGGCCCTTCTATAAAAAATATAAGTCTATAAACTTGCTACGCAGGTACTTCTCTTACATGCTATTAGAAAGAACACTCTCGATAACTATCCGTAGGCCAATCTGTGTCTGTGCCTTTTCGCACGAAGCCGAGGAAAGTATCGGTTGAATTTGGAGGTTCTGTGTGTAAGATTACGCGAAGACGTGTGGACGGGGTGAAAATATCGTGTGGGCCTACTCTGGGACCTGGCAGTTCTGTCCAATGTTGTCAGATTGTGTTCCGATAATTTCCCTCGTGATGGATTCAGATTTTCCTTTCACGAGTAAGATTTCCCTCTACCTCTCTTATTTTCTTCTTCATTATCAAACATAATTGCTGCGCTATTTAAGATTTCATTCAATTAATTTCACATCCCGTAGGTAGTAAAATGAACGTTACCTCTAACAACTGTGCCATGCAATCGCGATGTAAAAAATTATGTAACTTTCTGTAAATGTGAGTTCGGTAATTTCTGAATATCGTACTCAAGTCACAGTATGACAAAATAGATAACTGGAAAACCTGATTATTGCTCTGACTCAAGGTACGACCACAGTCTAGTATGTACAGTCACGAAGCTCAATACGTAGTAAATATGCATCCATAGGTAGTTGCTAACCACTAGGATCGCTAATATCTCCTCATTACAGACAGTGCGAAATAGTACCGGCACAGTCTATTGTTCCTAGCACCCTCACCCTCGTGACCTACAAGACTGTGGTACGACACGAATAGGTTATTCCTCTTCCCAACTGTCTCCCACACTTCGGAAAGTCGCATAATATTCAGTGTCCATATTAATTCTATAATGTAATTGAAGAATGTTAAATAATAAATACAATTATTCTAACGAAAATGAAAAAAAGTTGCCAAAAAATGCTAAAAATTCCCTTTTTCACAATATTTTTTCCTTTTTGCCCTCAAGGCATCAATTTTTCCCCGGAATGTGGGAAATTTTCCTCCATCTCACATCACTGGTTTTATCTCATTGCTGAAAGAGAGGCAACAATTTAAGGAATTTTTTTTTTGTAGCGTACTAGCCTCGTTCCGGGCTCACGCTAATGCATCTCCTTGCCTCCCCGATTCCCTCACTCTTCTCCCTCTCTCTGGAATTTGATCACCTCGGGATATCATTTTGCAGTGTTCCTAGATCAGCACAACTCCGTATAACTTAATAGAAACTTCAAATTACAATTAGCTTCTTGAAAGCTGTGTAATTATTCATCTCGTATCGTGGCGGAACTTGTTTTGGAAATTAAAACCGTGGTGTTGGGGTACAGTGATAAGAAATGCGCATGATTCTACTAGAAACCCGCATAAAAATGACAGTCGAAACTGAAATTGGAATAGGGATAGGCCGACAGGAGAAGACATTTAAAATGGGACGCCACAAATCTTCCAACAGTCAGTTATTGCCGGTAAGCTTAAGCCACTGAAATCGCTGTTGAGCAGTGTAGAAAAAGTTAGCTACAGCAGTAGGCCTAGTGATATCTCCGATCACAGTTTACCTACGTACCAGGACTGCAGGAAATGTAGCGGGATAAAAATTAATTAATCCTTAAAAAATGTCCTAAATGTAGTTGGATTACATTTCAACTTCATTTTAATTATTCTCTTTCTTTGTTTCTGATATTTTATTTCATAATAATTAACAAAAGTAGGCCTATATTTCTAAGCATTATCATAACGTCGATGTATGCATATTAAAAATTATACAAATGAATGACGAAACATAACCTAAAAATAACAAAACAGAAGCAACAATAATAAGAATAAGAAAAGAAACGCTACTTTCAACTTTTTATTTAACAAATGACCATCGGATGAGCGAAATGAATAAGATTCACTAAAATATAGCTTAATAATAGTTGTTTAACCGAGCGAGTTGGCTCAGACAGTAAAGGCTGGTTCACAATAAACCAGGAACAAAAACGACAACGAGAACGAGAACGGAAATATGGTTAAAATAAATGCATTTAAATGTGAGTATTCACAACTATTGTGAATGCTCACATTTAAATATATTCATTTTAACATTATTTCCGTTCTCGTTCTTGTTGTCGTTTCCGTTTCCGATTTATTATGAACCAGCCTTAAAGTGTGAAACTCGCATTCGAGAGATCCCGGGTTCAAATCCCGTAACCGGCCAATCTGACTGGGGTTTTTCATGGCTTCCCTCAGTCACAAAGGCAAATTTACACTGCAAAAATCACCAATATCATGAACATTAAAATCTAAAATCAGTTACATGGACACAAGCCATCTATAACACACAGAAATTCAACAATAGTAAAAACGCCCTACTGATATATACCCAAGCATCCTACACATGCGATATGACCACAGATGTTAAAGCGTGTATAAATAAACTTAACAAAAAAGATTTATTTATGCAACTAGTGACTAAAGCGAAACTTTATATCACGAGTGGCTCATTTATCGGTCCTTCAGGTCTTGCCGTACCACAAGTATAAAGTTATTTTGCCTCAAGTTGTAGCCTATAAATGATTTTTTAAAACACCATATCAAGTCTAAATAAATATAGCCTATTAAAAGTAATAATTAAAATATTAGAACTAGTACCTTACAGCTGAATAGATTATGTTCTGTTTCTTTAATTGCAGTTCGTCGAATTTTTTGTGTTGTTTTTCTAAGACTACAAATTAATAGACATTTTAATTAAAACCAAATTGTTCTTGTAGGCCTGTGTAAAAATATGAGTGAATGCATTGAAGCTGGTGATTTGTCTGAAGAAATTCTTAAAAAAATTGCTTTAAAACAAAAGAGGTAAGGAAAGTTTTTCTTTTTAAGCATTTATAAGTTACCGGTACGTTAAAAATGTTTCACGTAAATCTTTCCCAAGTCAGTTTGATACCGCAATTACAGATCTACAGCAACGGTTTTTAACACGGCTTCCTTGTTTACACATAAGTTATAAATCACTCAAATAAAGAAGCATAAAATTACGTCAGTCATTTATTAATTAATAACGTCATCATTATTGTTGGAATTGTCTATATAAAGAGACGAGATCCCGGATGGCTGGGTGGTTTCTTTCAGGAAATGTTGTGATGCACATAACCTCTTAAAATATAAAAACAAATGAGGATGGATCCGCCGCATAGGCTGCGCACTCTGTTACCACCAATAGAAGTACCAGGCCTAGCCTTTCTGACTCATGCCACAATATGAATGCTTATTATTTCACAACTTTAAATCTTCTCATTACTGTCCTTATTGTAACATAGAAATAAAGTACTGAAAGCAATGAAATAAGGTACATTTGTGGAAAAAGACTACGAAATATGCTGAATAAATCTAGCTTTATTTGAAACTGTAAGACATGATCAGAAAATATATGGTACTAAGTCCTTAGATGTATTCGCATTCAATAAAAATTTTCATTATACAGTACCGTACGCAGAATTTTGTCAAAAGGGGGGGGGGTCATTAAAATTTTTTTTTTACAATTTACTTTATCGGTATTTTAAATTTTGTTTATTATTATTATGTCACGGTAGGCCTGTATTTATTATTGTAATACTATATTCTAATAGAACATATGGTCCACACCTGCGGAATAACGGTTAGCGCGTCTAACCGCGAAACCAGATGGCCCGGGTTCGATTCCCGGTTGGGGCAAGTTACCTGGTTGGGGTTTTTTCTGGGGTTTTCCCTCAACCCAATATGAGCAAATGCTGGGTAACTTTCGGTGTTGGACCCCGGACTCATTTCACCGGCATTATCACCTTCATCTAAATTACCTAAGTTGTTGATAAAGCGTCGTAAAATAACCTACTAAACAAATAGAACATACGAATATCTTTATAAAATCTTCATATTTATTTATCTTTCTCTTTATAGAAGGCGCTGTCGCCTGGTAAATGACGTCCTTTTCATTGTTAACCACCGTAGGTTGGGCTTAACTGGCTTCGAAACGGATGGTTGGATCAAATATGTATCCCATCTTTGAGTCAGGCTTAAAGGCGAGTGTAGGCTTACACCTACTGAGTGTGCTCCCTTGTGAAGCAATTCCTAGTATACTTATTCGTGGGTGGAGATAGTCGGTCAGCATAAGAACAGAATACCTAGTTCATGAAAAAAGATAAAATGTAAAAATGTTACTTTCGTACATGAAGCTGAATTAGTGTTTGCCAACTGTTCGGTTTTACTCTCGGTTGTTCGGTGTCCGGTTGAATAGTTAAGGCTGGTTCACAATAAACCGGGAATGAAAACGAGAACGAGAACGGAAATAATGCTAAAATAAGTGTATTTAAATTTGAGCGTTCACAACAGTTAATTGTGAATGTTCACATTTAAATACATTTATTTTAACAATATTTCCGTTCCCGTTCTCGTTGTCGTTTTCATTCCCGGTTTATTGTGAATCAGCCTTTAGTCCGGACGCGTTTTTCTCTCCACCGTTTTCCCACGTTTTTTTTTTTTTGACGAAGTATTGTATTTGGTTAATTTTTCTCCTGTACAAGATTTTCAAGTTTTAAAATGATACATTCTAGGTGTAAAAGTGATTATTCCCTCTGTTTATTTATTTTTTATTCAGTAAGATTTAGATTCAACAGATATCTTACTATAATTTTCAAATTTTCAATTTGTTTGTTTAATTTTGAATTCCTATTTAGTGCCCTCGAAAACGCGTAGCCTATAACATATACTTGCTTATATTAATCCGACACTATAAATATAGATCTACATAATTATATGCCATTTTCTACAAATAGTGTGTGTCCGGTTTTCTAGTACAGAAAAGCTGGCAACACTAAGCTGATTTCGGATTTGGCGGATAGGCTATATACAGTAGCCTGAAATAAACCATAATTACGGATGAGACATCTTATTCAGTTTTTTAACTTCAAATTGCTAATAATGCAGTGTAACCTTTTATGTTTGAATTCTGCAAATGAAGCATATTACCTTACATAATGTATGTTGTGTATTTATTTTTAATTTTATCAATGTATTTGAAATTATATTTTTATAATTTGTTACGGGTGGAACAAAAATTGAAAAAGCATTTTTATGATAAATGTTAAATCAAACTTTTTCTGTTCTTCTGTTATTGACGGAATTTTAATATCGATATTAATGAAGAAATTGAGGCTTAAAAATTTATAAACGATTTTTCCAAGATCCTTGAAATATATATTCACCTAGCAAAATAACTAAATAAAAGTTTCTTGCAGTGTTGCGGATGGGATAAAAAAAGATAAAGTTTCATTTTGAATTTATTTTCCTCTTTTTATTTCAACAAAACTTACTTAGACTACAGCTCTTTAAATAGTAAATGATCTCTGTTATTAACGACTTTAGGTACTGATAGCTGATCTATATGAACCACATAGTACACAACAATGTTGAAACCATGTGATAATTTTAGATAAAAATTGGTTATATGACATTGGTACAAACTAATTAAATTTAAGCTTATACATCAAACAAAATTTTAAAGTACTGAAACCTAAAAAAATATTATTATTACTATTATTATTATTATTATTATTATTATTATTATTATTATTATTATTATTATTATTATTATTATTATCATCGATATGGTTGGCGAGTTGGTATAGCGCTGGTCTTCTATGCCCAAGTTTGCAGGTTCGATCCCGGGCCAGGTCGACGGCATTTAAGTGTGCTTAAATGCGACAGGCTCATGTCAGTAGATTTACTGGCACGTAAAAGAACTCCTGCGGGACAAAATTCCGACACATCCGGCGACGCTGATATAACCTCTGCAGTTGCGAGCGTCGTTAAATAAAACATAACATTTTTTAACATTGTTGTTGTTGTTGTTATGAGGTCAAATTTGACTACTCATAAGTTACATAGAGTTTTCCTTAATTTTTTTAAGTAAAAGTTCCCTTATTTTATGGAATGACTGTTCGGAAAACTGATTCACGCTGGAGAGTTATTTGAATTCCCGTCTTGGGCACTTGTTATTTGGTGGTAAGCTATAATATTCCTCAGTCATGTTTTTCTTGACACGAAATTATGCATGATAAATTCATGAAATTTCTCTCGTGATCTCCCAGATACGGAGCGTGTGTGCTTACATTGGGGTAGATCTGTCAAACTTGGTTTATAATCCTGTTGGGTCACTTTTATTACCCCTATTCAACTACTCCAAAATCTGAAACTGGTTGTCAGGATCCGCAGTCACGGGAACTGGTACAGCGCCGTCAAATGAGGGAACCGGTCCACCTCTCAAGCGATCTCCCTGTATTAAAACTAATCTCGGAATGACGACGAGAGGACCTGAGGATTCGTCCTCAGGCGGAGTGAAGATGCTTCTCTCGAGTCTGCAGAATAAAAAGACTTGAAGGGAACTAGAAATTTATATGAATTCCTTCCTTTCTTCATGATTGTGACCTATTCATTCTCGTCTCACAGTACTCTGCTTGTTTTCTAGGGTTGCTGATACTTATGTTTATTTTGTTGAAATATTCCCTTTCGAAAGCTATACTTGTCTTCTGCCTAATAACGCAGTGTCGGAGCAATTTCTGTCGCAAAGTCCATTTACGGCAGAGATTCTCAACCTTTTGAAGATTGTGAGCATTGTCCACAAGTAAGGACTAAGTGACCGAGCGCTATGAAAAAGAATATGTTTTCAATTGAAGAATCCACTGCAAGAATGATGGATGTCATTTGGAATACATTTTGCAGGAGAAGCAATTGAAATTTTGAAATGCTTAGCGCTCAAAGCATAACTGTGATTTTCCGATCATTACTGGACAATGACTATCAGTGTTAATGCCATATAACTCTCTATGTACATTCTATATGTCTTTAAGCTATGCATTGACAGTCTTGGTTCATTTTTGACAAGAAAGTGGCATCCATCATTCTTGCAGTGGACTCTTCAATTGTAATTAGAGGAGGAAAATTCGCTCCGGCACCGGGGATCGAACCCGGGTCCTTGGTTCTACGTACCAAGCGCTCTAACCACTGAGCTACGCCGAAGTTCAACCCACAGCACTTGATCGAATCTCCTCTAGTGTTTCTTCCTTTGTGGTCTTACTCATGTTCGACATACATGTTGACATAAGTACTGTATATTATTCTGTAGGACCAAAAATTAATTTTTACGTAGAATATGTTTTGCTTAGTCGTATATGAATACATAGATAAAATGAATAAACAAATACAATTTTAAAACATTCATACAGGGTAATGACATCCTTGAACTTGAATGTTACTCAGAATTTTAGTGATATCCAAGGAGAGGTCGCTTGTAGCTACACATAAATTAGTCGTGATCGTGATGAAAGTATTTTATAAGCTAGAAAGTTTTTTTTTTTTCTGCAGTCCGAAGACTGGTTTGAACCTCATCAGTAACACCAATAAGGCATCGTTCATGAGGCAACTGGGCCAGGAGATAATGGGATAGGGTGGCCAGGTCCTTTCCCCCTCCATTGCATACATCGTCGATTAGCTACATATTTCACTAATCAGACTTCAGATAAATACAAACCATTGTTCTTCCTCTGACACATATCGTCAAGTGAGATGTACTGCCTGATAATAGCTGTACATCAGCCAGAACCTCAATCAGAGGTATAGACCTATATATTGCACATAAATGTGACCTACTTTGTTGTTATTTGTACCATTATCTCGAGTTTTCAACTAATCTCTCTGGTGCTGGTGGTTGAATATTGGCTGCATATGCGATCTCTTACGTCACAAGTTGCTATGTGATAGCGGGTGATTGTGTTTAACAAGATGGATCGGGATGAAATCACACATTTTTCATTTCACTGTAATTTTATATTCCTTCGCTTATTTATTATTTTCGAGAATTTTTACTGAAAAAATGTAGAAAATTCACCTGTTAACACATTAGTGACATTGAACTTTTACCAACAAACGTTTCATAAAAATGTTCCATCAGAAAACGTTACAAAATGCTAAATCGTAATATTACAAGTTTTATGTGACAGACTTCGTAAAACAATTTACAACTTTGTAATTATTCCCTCTTACATCCCCACAAACATTCTGCGATTAGTTTATATAGGTTTGGTTCCATCTGTCATCCAGTATGGTATAATCGGATGGGGAAGAGCAACAAAATGTACACTTTCTTCGCTCAAATTGCTTTAAAAAAAGCGGGTAATTAAAATTTTCTTAACAAGTAAATTGATTATCCAATGAATTTGATTTACTCCGAATTTAACGTGTTCCAAATTGAACAAATTTAGTACATTATTAAAATATTGTCATAAAAATAGTCTAAAATATAAAAAAGAACAACATGTATTCTACCAAAAGAAATTTGACATACCTATCCTTTGGCTGAACCTAAATGCTACACAACTAGGTTAAACAACTCTATTTTGATAATTATTCGTGACTTAGGTTATTTTGAGTTATTTAAGAAAAAAATTAAGCAAATTATTTAGTATTCAAGTCTCCTTTTCATTTTACACAACGCAGAACTGCACGCATTGTATTCTTCACCTGACATAATTAGGAACATTAACTCCAGACGTTTGAGATTGGCAGGGATGTAGCACGTATAGACGAATTCAGAAATGCATATAGAGTGTTAGTTGGGAGGCCGGAGGGAAAAAGACCTTTGGGAAGGCCGAGATGTAGATGGGAAGATAATATTAAAATGGAATTGAGGGAAGTGGGATGTGATGATAGAGACTGGATTAATCTTGCACAGGATAGGGACCGATGGCGGGCTTATGTGAAGGCGGCAATGAACCTCCGGGTTCCTTAAAAGCCATAAGTACAGTAAGTCCCCTTTTCCTTTTACCTTTTTATTAATTTCAATATACTATTTATTAATTCCAATTTATAATCTGTTCTTGACCTGATTTTCTAAGGTACCTGAGGGTATTAAGGCCCGGCATGTTATAAAGCCCACTATCTAGTTTTGCCATTAGTTATACACTTTTGTAAAAGAGAGCAACAGCTCTTAAGACCTATTTCTTCTTGCATTCGAGTGAGGTATAAAGAAATTAGATTCTCGTTCTTGTGGTGGCAACAAGTTATGTGTGATTATTTCTGCTTTCATTATGAAATTTTGCAAAATTTAAGTTGATATTAATTTAATCGTTTTAGTGTGTGTTATTAATATAATATTAAATGCACGTTATTGTGTAAACATTAAGAAGTTTGGGGCTACCGTGAAACTTTCGCTAATGAGCATATGAGCACTCCATAAATTAAAATTGGCGCGAAGTAACAGAGCAGGAAATAAGGCCCATGAAATAAATACGTGGAAACGCCCACAAGTTTATAAAAGTCCCTGAGCTATAAAGTTCAAACTCTGAAGCACAATCCTTTTTGCAAGAAATGAAACAAACGAAAAACTGACAATTCCTAATGCAGAAAGAGCATTGGATGAACCATCAACTTCAGGATTTGTAAACATCCAGGGGACGCGGATGTGTTCTGCCTGCGAAGAGAATTGTTGTAGATATACATGTGTGTGTCTCTTGTGAATGTTGGGTGCACGATGGATGTGTAGGTCTCACTGAGGAAAAATCTGAAGACTTTGTACGCCCAAATTGTGTTCAATAGGGCCTACTTATATGCTTTATTGTGGGCCTTATTATCTGTCACAGCAGGATATAAGGCCCAGTAACATGATGTTAATTTTCATTGCTCACAGCATTTATGTGTCTGTTTGAATATTTATTTGAAGTAAAATATTATAGGATAACTATAAAAGTATGCTATTCCATTATTAAATTACATAAGTTAGGTCAGATGCAACAGTGTTCATGAGTAGGATAGTTATATACAATAAAAGTAATTTAATACAGTTATATGAACACTTTTCAATGATTGAATAAAATTAATAAAATCGGTTAAAAACCAGACATGTTTCGGAGGAATGCTCCTCCCTCTTCAGTGGTAGTACCACGACGCTGGTACGGATGTTCGACCTGCGTAACGTAGCTAGTTTCCTCCGAAACATGTCTGGTTTTTAACCGATTTTATTAATTTTACTAGCAGTACCCGTGCGCTCCGCTGCACCCGTTAGAAATAAATATAAAGTAATTACATAATTAAAATAGGACATTTGATCCAGGGAACATTCGTGTTTGATATAAGGATAAATCGTTTATTATGTTACTTAATTTAAATTGTATTTGCATAATTAAAATGCGATCATTATGATCCAGAGACCACTCATTTGGTCATAAAAATTATTTTAGGAAATACAGGAAACGAATGTACATAATAGCCTATCAAGTTTTCTGTGCATAAGAAGCTATTTTAATCTTACCTGTCCTCGATCCACTCAGAAGTTACTGTAATAACATTATAGCATTATGTCCATCTAAAGAAACTACACTTTCCAATGGTGAATTAATAATTAATTATACAAATCGGTTTATTTGGCTTCCGATATTACTTCATACAAACACAGAAACATTCACTGTAGGCTATCTTTCATAGCTTTCAATTGTTGCTGTCCAAGGCCCCTTATAGACGAAGTCATTTGTTTTTTAATTCATTACACGGCCTTAGATGGCAGTTATTTTAATTTTAAAACTCATTTATCTCATTAAATATCAGTCCTATCAAAATTTTTCAAGGGATAAGACTTATCGAAAATTATTTTTAAAGAAACTTTTGTTATGTAACATTTTTCACAAAAATCAATAATAAGCGAGATATTTCGATTTATTTAATTCAGGCCTCCTTATAACCCCCCTCTTAAATAATGTATTTTGAATGCCATATAGCCTATAATCTAAGTTACAACGAACTTAATTTATATTCCAATTTTCATCGAAATCCGTTCAGCCATTATCGCGTGAAAAGGTAACAAACATACAGACAGACAGACAGACATACAAACAAAAATTTCAAAATTGCGATTTTCGGTTTCAGGGTGGTTAATTGTATATGTTAGGACCAATTATTTTTGTAAAATCGAAAATTACCAGAAAAATTTCGGCTACAGATTTATTATTAGTATAGATTCAATCATTAAAAAGTGTTCATATAACTGTATTAAATTACTTTTATTGTATATAACTATGCTATTCCATTATTTAAAAATTGCTAAACTTCTCCATTTCAAAGAAAGAACTTTCTATTCCTTAGGTGGGTCTTATTACCCCCGGTTACCTTACTTTTACCTTCGTAATTATCCCTGTTTTGTAATAATTGTATTGGTTTTGTAATTTTACCGAATCTTTGTTATGCCCCGTTTAGTACAAAATTGTTACTTATAGGAACTGCCCCCGAACACGAGCTTGCTCAAACGAATGTGCCCTACGTCAATAATATGTATTCATTTTGTATTTTATGTAGCAATAAATACTAAAATCTATAAAATGATAATAGTAATGTGCGTTACAAGAGCGGTATGTTTGTTTTCATTTTCTCGGAAATTAAAAAAGCTCAACTACGTTTCGCTTTTTCAATCTTTTCCTCGAACATGAAAACAAACATACCGCACGTGTATCGTACATTTTGTGCGAAGATCGTTTATTACATACCTGAAAGAGGAATTTCTAATTAGTTGCAATGAAATCTCCATCTTGGTTTCTGTTCAATGACGGCAACTTTTAAAAACTAAAATATCTATCTTCAACATTGTTGCTATAAAATGTTTTCTGTGTTTACTATATTCCAGCAGGCCGTGATATACGTCTGTCTTTTTTTCCCCCCAGTCTATAAATGCGAACTTAAAACAAACTGTAAGGTTATGTAATGATTTATTTTTCATTTTAATATTTTAACAATATTATTTATATAACATATTGCAGTAATAACATCGGCATCTGGAATCTTGTTGATTTTTTCACGGCTTCCTTAATGTTACTTGCATTACAAATGCAGTAACTTTTGTGCGAGATCGTGCGTATTTGCTTGTTTTCCGCACAGAACCAATACGCGGTAAGTGTGAAATACCACATTCAGTATTCCCAACGTAACACACATAACAATTTCCCTCTTCTTACCGCTTAAGCGCGACATTCATTTTACTGCTTTAGGCTTTTAACATATTATTTTTAGGGACGTTTAACATAGCAATAATTATAAATTGGAAACTTACCACTGCAATTTCACCTAAATTGCAATGTTAATTATTGTTTTTAAATATTTGAAAAAATTAAGTAAAGTCTGCTACTCCACGAAACTTAAAGCATTCCTGATACAAGTAACATTAAGCAAGCCGTGAAAAAATCAACGAGATTCCAAATGCCGATGTTATTACTGCAATATGTTATATAAATAATATTGTTAACATATTAAAATGAAAAATAAATCATTACATAACCTTACCGATTGTTTTAAGTTCGCATTTATAGACTGGGGGGGGGGGGAAGGACAGACGTATGTCACGGCCTGCTGGAGTATAGTAAACACAGAAAACATTTTACAGCAACAATGTGGAAGAAAAATATTTTGTTGTTCCGAAGTTGGCGTCATTAAACAGAAACCAAGATGGAGATTTCATTGCAACTAATTAGAAATTCGTCTTTCAGCTATGTAATAAACGATCTTCGCACAAAATAATGTACGATACACGAGCGGTATGTTTGTTTTCATGTTCTCGGAAATTAAAAAAGCTCAACTACGTTTCGCTTTTTCAGTCTTTTCCTCGAACATGAAAACGTCAACATACCGCTCTTGTAACGTAAGTTATATTACTATTGTGGTGTTGTAGAGTTTACTTAATTTTTGCAAATATTTAAGAACAATAATTAACAGTGCAATTTAGGTGAAATTGCAGTGGTAAGTTTGCAATTTATAATTATTACTATGTTAAACGTGTCTAAAAATAATATGTTAAAAGCCTAAAGCAGTAAAATGAATATGGCGCTTAAGCGGTAAGAAGAGGGAAATTGTTATGTGTGTTACGTTGGGAATAGGCTACTGAATGTGGTATTTCACACTTACCGCGTATTGGTTTTGTGCGGAAAGCAAGCAAATACGCACGATCTCGCACAAATGTGATTTTTTATTATTTTTAGACGCTGAAATCTACCATCTCTAGCAGTTGCACAATACAATGTGTTACTGGAGTCGGGTATAATGATACAAGCTATATTATGTCAGTGACCTCTGATACCTTTTCTTTACGTCTTTGTCACTCCAGCTTAACGAGTTGTTTAGTCTGTATGATCCACGGTCAGGAATAAATAAGTGACGCAATCGCTTCTTGTGTTCTAAACATTTCCAAACCTGCAGTGTTCTTTCCCTATAACGAACAGATGTTGCATTATATCTTTGCCGGTAACTGACCGTTGAGTTTCAAGTGGCTTGGTCGTGGGCGTCAGAGTACTAAAAAGCAAAACAAAATATATCTGGTTTCTTCATTTCAATGCTATGGTTACTGCTTGCCTGAGTGTAAGGTAAAAGTTTAGAGTTACTTTTTCTCACAGATTAGTATAAACTTTCATTTCAATTATTATATTCCATAGATCTTACATGAACAATGAAGCTTTAAGATGTGGAACAAGTCAAAAATTTACAATATTACAATTACAGTTTTTACAAATTTTTACAATATTTTACAATATTTTGTGCGAGATCGTGCGTATTTGCTTGGTTTCCGCACAAAACCAACCCGCGGTAAGTCCAAAATTCCACATTCAGTATTCCCAACGGAACACACATAACAATTTCCCTCTTCTTACCGCTTAAGTGACATATTGATTTTACTGCTTTAAGCTTTTAACATATTATTTTTAGAGACGTTCAATATAGTAATAATTATAAATTGGAAACTTACCACTGCAATTTCACCTAAATTGCACTGTTAATTATTGTTTTTAAATATTTGCAAAAATTAAGTAAACTCTACAACTCCACTAAAGTTACTGCATTTCGTGATGCATGTAACATTAAGGAAGCCGTTTGTTTTAAATTCGCATTTATTGGCTAGGGGGGGGGGGAAGACAGACGTATATCACGGTCTGCTGGAGTATAGTAAACACAGAAAACATTTTAAAGCAACAATGTTGAAAATAGATATTTTTGTTTTGCAAATTTGCAGTCATTGAACAGAAACCAAGATGGAGATTTCATTGAAACTAATTAGAAAGTCCTCTTTCAGGTATGTAATAAACGATCTTCGCACAAAATAATGTACGATACACGAGCGGTATGTTTTATTTCAATTCTCGGAAATTAAAAAAGCTCAACTACGTTTTGCTTTTTCAAACTTTTCCTCGAACATGAAAACTTCAACATACCGCTCTTGTAACGCATATTACTATTACAAGTTTTACAATTTTGTAATTTTCTATAATTTTTTACAATTTTTTTTACAATATTTTGGGGAGCTGTAGTGAGATGATGTGAGGCCCGAGGATTCGCCAAAAGATTACCCGACATTTGCCTTATGGTTGGGGAAAACCTCGGTAAAAACCCAACCAGGTAATCAGACCAAAGGGGGTGAAATGAAGTGAGGCTGAGGACTCGCCATAGACCATCCGGCTTCAGTCCCACGGCGCAGCTCCGGATCAGCAGGCCAGCGAACGTTTGCTATCTCTTTTTCCCTTCACTGCAAACTGTGGCGTTGCACAGAGACGGATATAATATAGTAGATGGTACATTTTCGAAATCACTGTAAATGCGAAATAAGCCAAAATGTTGTCAAAATAAGTAATTTTATGTTTAAAATCATGTTATATATTTTATGCTCGACCATGCCAAAATGTAGTAATTATACACCTGGTACCAGTCCTTTAATGCATGTCATTGAAGTACACCTATTCATCAAAGTTCAGGTTTTCGATTATTCTCGGTTATGCAATCGAAAGACGAGGGAAACGTCACGGAGGCTGGAAATCCAATACTGTCGCAGAAGGTTATGTTCTGTTACTATAATAATTAGCGTTAATTGTAAATAATATTCAAATAAATTCAATTTGTCATCTCGTTTTTCAATTCCAAATCAATTTCCAGGTTATACATTCTCTGCATTACATCAAGGTCAATGACATTATTGTTCCTCGGAAAAAATCAATACTTTCGCGTCTGCGCACATCTCACAATTCACGAGCTATGAACAAGGTCACTTCCGATCTTCTGTCAGATACAAATAAAATGAATATTTCTGAATAATTTCAAGTTAGAAGTATGGTCGAGCATAAAAAGTCGTATGAAACTTGCCTATAATGGTAATTAAGACGCTCGTATGAAAATTATGAAACTCGCTTGCGCTCGTTTCATAAACAAACATGCTTGCGTCTTAATTACTATCATTATAGGCTCGTTGCATAATGTACTATTATAGTAGATTTAATCAGCGATGAAATGCGGTATTAGGTAGCCTATAAAATGCGAAATGTGTGTTTCTGTGAATTAAGAGCGAAATTGTATTTTATAAGATATTTTGTCTTTTTGTAAAAATAAATCAGGATCTATCTGGGGTTTTTACATTTTTTCAAATAGTTTGGTCTCCTCTCCATGTTATAAACAAGCGAAATAGATTAGAGGAAAGTTATGTTGATATTTTTTCGATGTTAAACTTTCGATGAGTGTTTTTAAATGAAATAAAACGATTTTTTGTCTTGAGAACCGATAGTTAAATTCATGTGTTAGCTGGTCCATATCTTTTGGCATGTTTCTTAATGTTGAACATTTTCACTGTAATTTTGTAGGTCTTATGATGGAGCGTGTGAAATGGACAGACAGAATAAGAAACGAAGCTGTGTTGGGAAGAGTGGGTGAAGAAAGAATGATGCTGAAACTAATCAGGAAGAGGAAAAGGAATTGGTTCTGTCACTGGCTGAGAAGAAACGTCTTCTGAAGGATGCACTGGAAGGAATGGTGAACGGGTGAAAAGTTCGGGACAGAAGAAGATTCAGATGATAGACGACATTAAGATATAGCTTATGGATTATATATGGAGACTAAGAGGAAGGAAGAAAATAGAAAAGACTGGAGAACGCTGGAATAGCAGTGAAAGACCTGCTCTTGGACAGAACACTGTGAATGGAATGAATATTACTTTACTTCTTTATTATTTTTAAGAATTGTATCTGGAAAATGTAGAAAATGCACCTGTTAACAATTGATGACATAGAACAATGATGTCAACGAGAGCGCAAATGTGCTCATAGCCCGTATGCGCTGATCAGAGCACGTAAGGCACGCAGGTACAAGTCACTGGTGAACACAAGGGTTGTACATTACACATTGATGAAAAAGTCGTTCAGTAAGACTCTTAAGGTCTTGTGTAAGTGAAAGATGAGGTTGGTTTGTGGAAATTATTTAGTTATAAAGACAAGCAGTGTCGAACGCCTGAAATTATTAGTTCACCTAATATGTATGTAAAGATATATTGTATAACTTCTTCCTCACAGCATTGTACTTATGTTTACAGAATAAAGTACAAACAAAAGTGTGTGTTGCTAATGGCGTAAATTCGTTAAATGTCAGTTAGGAGTTGAGTCTATAAAATTGTTCAGATTTTCGTACATAAATTCTCAGTTTAACGATGTTTCTTACTATTACAATATTTTTCTGTCCAGATATTTTGAATTACGTGGATATTTATCAGAATTCATAATAGAAAAACAGAGACAGTCCAGAACTAGTTGACTCTACATGGATCGAGGAACGTAACTTTCTCAAGGATGTATTAGAGCATCTGAACTTTTTGAATTTGAGATCTCAAGGAAAGAATCAATTAATCTGTGTGGACAGTTATTGTTAAAAGCTTTCAGATGAAGATTTCATTCTGGATGTCGCTGATCTCACAGCACAATTCAGGAATTTAAATTTGTTTCTAGAAGTGTGATGATGCTCAAAAAAGTAGTACATGATTATGTAATAGTTAATAACAATAATTAGGCCTAGGCTAATTATAGGCCTCATTATGTAAAACTGCTTAAGTTAAAGAGAAGCTATGTTTATTATTTGTTATATCCTACTATTTTATAATTAATTGCATTTATTAGAAAGGTACATGTTGCAAAATATGCTTTTATTTCTTGTTTTCTTGTATGAGCGTAACACATTATCTATTACTTAAGAGCAGTTTAATTCATCTTGCAGTTATAGGCCAATAGAGTTCATTTTGCTCACCCCTTCTTGTTCACCGCTACTGCTTGTAGAACAGATTCATTGGAACCCGTGCGCGCTTGAGAGCACGTAGTGTCTTTCGCGTGCTCTGACCTTGACATCCCTGACATAGAATATCTACCACCAAACTTTCCATAAAAAATGTTCCATCCAAAGTCGCTACAAAATGCTAAATTCTAACATTAAGAATTCTCTAAAATGCTAAATTTGATTTTTTAAAGAGCCACATTTTAAATTTTAAGTTGCTAAAATCTACCATTTCTAATAACAAAATATCAGTATCTACAGTCGGTACAAGTAGCCTATGCTGTTTCAGTTTAAGAATTGAATACGTGAAGGCAGTAGCGGCTGGTGGTCAAAATAATGAATGTACTACAATCTCTATATTGGCCTACTGTAGAGGCCTACACTTATGTATTTATCTTAATTTGGAGTCTCGTCTAGTGATGAAATATGAAGTCCATACGACGTTCTTTCGTACTGCAGAACTTGTATTTGGTGTTAAACCCCTCCAACTTGGACATCATACACTTTTCTGTTGACAGTATTGCAAGAGCAGTGAGACGATCCTGGGACATAGTGTTCCTTAAAAACGTTTTTATGCGTTTCAAGCAAGAAAAACATATTTCTGGCTCAGCAGTGGTCATTGGTGTTGTAACCAAAATATTTAACAACTTCGATACTTCACAGAATGGATCCTGTAAATTGTTGGATACTATGTATTGTGACAATTGAACAGCCATCTATATTTCGGAAGTCAGATTTTCCGTATAGAAATCCAACTTGTATCTGGAACACTCTTTTCTTCAGTATAGTATAGCTGTTGACAGCAACTTTAACTGGTAGACGGCAGCAGCAGTCGGACACTTGAATTACCAAATAGATTGTACATAGTTCCGAATTCTTCCACAAACAAGCATTCTTTCGTTACGCTTTATTTTTGCAATCTCCAAGCTGTGTTGTGCTGAAGCTAACTACAGCACTTTCCCGCGCAAAAATAGCCAATCAGAGCAGTGATTTCAGCTTCGCACATGCGCATAACTGTCTACATTTTTCATGTGGAGCTTTGAGTAGCACAACGAACCCCCTGAGGCACCAAAGAGTGAATAGCGAAGACTAAACACTTTATAACGCGTCATGAACATAACCACGGGAAATTGTCAAATGACAGATCAAATACTATGGTGGTATTACAAATACATTATTTGAGCCAAAATTATCATTGTGCTGTAGCACTGTAGCACATAAGGACGGGCCGCCCCTGCGTGAAGGGTAATGTCATGTGAAGTTCGAAGTTTATTTTTCTGATTTGCATTGAATAGCATGCCATAAGCAGTAGTTAGCTCTTAGGTAACAACATAGGCCTACATATGAGGAAAACCTTTATATAGTGGAGCATGAACCTAACAAAGATTTAGAAGTCAATTCCATTGTCTGAGAGCGACTGTTAATGCAATTGAAGAATTATTAGTTACAGAACACTTACAAATGGCTTTCAGAGAACCCGAGGTTCATTGCCGCCTTCACATAAGTCCGCCATCGCTCCCTATCCTGAGCAAGATTAATACAGTCCCTAGCATCATATCCCACCTCCCTCAAATACATTTTAATATTATCCTCTCATCTACGTTTCGGCCTCACCAAAGGTATTTTTCGCTCAGGTCTTCCAACTACAGTAGAACCCCGATTATCCGTCACCCTATTAAGCGATTGGCGGATTATCCGACTGTCTCTCACTTTCCTGCCTTTTTTTTTTTTTTTTTTTTTTTTTTGCTACAGAAACATATGAAGTACTATTTTACGGTATATTAGTAGGCCTACGTATTTTTTTCTAGAGAATGTTATTACATGCCTTTACACTTACGTAATTTGGTTTATTCAGCTTCTATATAAAATGTTTTCCACAATGTCAAAAGAAAACGTGTTGTGCTAAGTATCGACAAAAATGCAAATAATTGAGCAGTTTGGAAAAAGAGAAACTGTGGCTCATCTCGCACCAGAATACGAGATTGGTGTTACAACTATGAGCGATTTAATAAAAAAAATCAAGGATAAAGTGTATAAAGTATGTAAATCTTCAATATGAGACCTCTACTGTTTCTATCGTTTTGCTGACAGCCATTTCAATGAGTTTCCTTGTCCCTTGACAACCAGACTTGAATGAGTGAAGTTCTGATCCACTACCTTGCATGCTAAACATAAGACCACAGAGAAAATTACGACAGTACCAGTATTATTCCCTTAATTTACGAAAATATTTTAAGATACGGATTATCCGACTTTTTCGATTAATCGTTCAGTCCACCCCCTTCATTATCACGGATAATAGAGGCTCTACTGTAATATATATGCACTTCTGGATTCACCCATTTATACTATATGCCCTACCCATCTCAAACGTCTGGATTTAATGTTCCTAATTATTTTAGATGAAGAATACAATGCTTGCAGTACTGCGTTGTGTAACTCTTTCCATTTTCCTGTAACTTCATCCCTCTTAGCTTCAAATATTTTCCTAAGCATCTTATTCTCGAACACACTTAACCTCTATTCCTCTCTGAAAGTGAGAGTCCAAGTTTCACAACTATACAGAACAACCGGTAATATAACTATTTTATAAATTCTAACTTCATTTTTTAAAGCAGACTGGATGACAAAAGCTTCTCAACCGAATAATGGTAGGTATTTCCCATATTTATTCTGCGTTTAATTTCCTCTCGAATGTCATTTAGGCTTATATCTGTTACTTTTGCCCCAAAGTATTTGAATTTTTGCATCTTTTCAAAGGATAAATTTGATTTGATTTGAGGGAGGTGGGATATAATGGTAGGGACTGGATTAATCTTGCTGAGAATAGGGATCGATGGCGGGTTTATATGAGGGCGGTAATGAACCTCCGAATTGTTTAAAAGCTATGTAAGCAAGTAAGTTATGGACAAATTTTCCAAATGATGTTCGCAACGGTACGGCATATTTGCGCCCCGCAATCAATTGGGAGGCCTAGGCATGGCATAATTGCGCCTCGAAGAAATCAGGTAGCAGAATGGACATGACATAGTTGCGCCCCGATGGGCATAGTACACACGAAAGTGATTGTCATAAAATAAATAAATTACTAAAAAATATTACAGTGATAGCTGCATTGAAATCAGGTAAGCCTAACATATGATCAATTTTGCTATTTAAAATAACACTTTTTTTTATAGATCACACACAATAAATGAACTGCATTTTTTGTTTGTACATTGATATCTTAACCCTACGGTACAGGGTTTCGAAAATTGAAACTTATAACCATTGTAAATTATTAACTCTTTACCCTTTTCACTAAACTTAACATTCATTTTAAATTAACCTCACTATACGCCACAGACGGTGTGAAAATCACTAATAAAATGTCAAGACTGCTAAGGCCCCATATTCTAACGGCTCACTCATTTGAATATGTCAGTTAATAAAGTACTGCCAACTTCATGGTGTTTATTTTAATAAATATTAAATCGAATAAGAAATCAGTAAGGTTGGTTGATTACGAGGTTCGAGTTTCCGTAGTGTCTTTTTCTCTACCTATTTCATCGGGGCGCAACTATGCCCACAAAACAGGGACCCTTTTTTATCTGCTGCATCTTATGTGACCGTGGGGCGCAACTATGCCCTGCCCGTTCGCAAAACGTGCTTCATCTTATAGGAAGTTTAATGAATGAAGGCTGTATGAAATCCTTTGCTCAGCATTAGGCCTATATTTTGTCATCAAATCACGAGTGTAAAGTTATTCAGTACTGCGAAACACATGTGCGTACAGTATGACTGGAACTAGTCATCTTTGAGCGTTCATCACCGGAGGTCAGTCTCATGTTACCTGAGGTATCGAAGCACGGCCTACCGATGGGAGGAGTTGACGAGCGTCGCTAGAGACTTTTAACATTCTACTCTTCCGTCATTCAGAACGGTCTATATTGTTCTCTGAGCTGTTTCTTCCAGATTCTTTGAAAACTATGTAGATAATTGAAGGGGTCACCAGCAAAAAGTGCTATCTAACAAAATCTGAATTTGTGCCTAGGTGAACTTCCACTTCCGATCTTGCTATAAATATAATTCAATCTGAACAGCAGACTCGCATGTTGTTTCGGTTAATCCTTTCTGAAGAATTTTGCTCACAAAACGAGAAAATCGAATGAAAATTATAGCTGATATGGAAGCAGAAGTGAACCTGTGTACCACATTTAGATTTTGTTAGTTAGCACCTTTTACTGGTGACTTCTTCAATTATTGACTTCGTGAATTCGGTTTTCCTTTTTCGTAAGTTACTTATAAGACTTGTGTTGCTGGAGCTTGAAAGTAAGAAAAATTCCTCATGTGGATGAAATAATACGTCTTTGGTGTGAGGAGTACAAATTAGGAATTCAAATTTCAAGTTCCATAAGACTAAACACAGGTTCTTTTCGCGGACGACCAAGTATTAGTTGCAAACTCCGAAGACAATTTACAAATGGGTATATTTAAACTAAATAAAATCATAGAAGAACATGGCATGAAGATTTCACCAGAAAAAAAAAAAAAAAAAACAAAATAATGGCATTTGGAGGTACGAACCCAATCCGAAGCAAAATTGTTGTTGAAAATGTGATTTTAGAACAGATAAATTCATTTTCATACTTAGGATGTAATATATCATACGAAGGAGAGAATGATGTAAGCAGAAAAATTAACAAATTTTTACAAATATTAGGACTGCTAAACAATACCCTACAACCAAGTTTAGTACAGAAACATTCCAGAATAAAGCTATATAAAAACCTTGCACTACCAACTCTCCTCTATGGAAGCGAAATTTGGGTTCTGAAACAAAGAGATATCAGCAGATTAAGAGCAGCTGAAATGAAATATCTGCGACGAACTACAGGGACTCAACATGCAACCATTAGAAGAAAAAATTACAGAATACAGAAACAGATGACTTGAACACATTTCTCGTATGGAAGCTGCCCGGACACCCCAAGAAATGCTAAAATACCACGACGACGACCTGGACGTCCACAGAAACGTCTATTGGATCCTGTATAGCTGGAACCGAAACAGGCCAACAATGGCCTAATTTCGTGCCTGGAATATGATGATGATGACTTGTAAGACTTTGCTGTCTAATTATGAAGATTTTATGAAACTATTTTCTTTTGAAATAGGCTTATATGCATTAAAATTGTTCTCTTTGTCAAAAATAAAATAAAGAAATAAATACAGTACGCTAAAGGCGGCAGATATGAGATTCTTGAGATCTGTAGGTGGAATTAACGAGGGAAGACAGAATAAGAAATGAAATAATAAAACATATTTTCAAGTTAGCAGTATAGTTGATAGGGTATAACAATAAGATGGTTGAATCACGTACACCGCTGTATGGAAAATAAGACAACCAAAGAAAGTGCATCACAAGTGGACGTAGAAATGTGGGTTGTTCATGCAGAAGACGGCAATATCATTTTAGAGACGGACTGAAGCCCATCGCTTAAAGAAATTTCTCTCTAAAATGAGGATATTATTGAATTTGTATTATCTTAATTAGGCCTACATTGAGATATGCGTGAATCTCCGAGCTGTGTTAATTCTTAGTTGATAGATTGTGAAGGAAATCTTACGCAGACAGGAAAATATCAAGGTGAGTCAGATCTTTGGCACGGCCGTTTGCAGACATCAAGAAAGTGTCGTTCAGGTATTTTCAATGCTGTCTAGAAAATCCAGTTTCCATCCACTTGGCCATGAATTTTCGAACTCGAGTTTGGCAGAGTGTGAACTTAAAATTCCTGAGCAGATAGCGACAATACAATGTTCTTTGTAATAAAATTATTTTTGCAATGAGATTCATTTTTACTTTCAAAGGTAACATTTTTCCTTTAAACCACATATTTTAGTGTATGTCTGCTTTTATAAATACCCTACCAGAAACTCGTATTCCTAGTAGTTGATACAGCGTCGTTAAATAGTCAATAAAAAAACTCATGTTATTGCATATGTATTAATGTTAAAAATGATATGTTTTTCGGTCCTATACGACCAATAAGAGTAACATTTTCAACCACAGGAACTTAAATTGAATTTAATGTAACTGTAGTTATACTAATGACGTAGGCTATATTGAAAGAATCAACTAGCCTACTGCATGAACTTACTATTGTTAATGATACTTAAGACAGGCAAACTATTCAAAGAAGATGACTTAGTGATGAGCGATAGTATATTAGTTCAAAGATAATGATAGTGGAAACCGAAAATACATCTAACAACCGTTTAATCTACCACAAACCTCCTTGGATAGGACCAGAGTTCTCCTTGGTAAAGTATTTGTAGAATGAGCATCAGGTTGGATAGCAGTAGGATATATATGGAAGAATAAGTTGCCTTTGTAGAAACAGTATGTATTTATTTTGTTTTATTTGTTTTATGTTTATTTATTTACTTGGAATGGAATTTACCTGAGGGGGGCACGGATGGCCCAGCACTGCGACCTTTTGATATCTATTGCGCTAACCCTCGATATGGAATGAGTTGCATGCCACAGATCCCCTACGCGCACGCCCTAACCACATGACTCTCTTAACGACTGGTCCCTACAGCCGACAGGATCCCTATTCTATTGATTCATATCTAAGAACTAAATTAATTACAAGAAAGACTTAAGTTGCAAATCAATTTCAGGTGAAGATTTTCACCTTAATTCGTGGATACACAGGAAGTTCTTACAGTTCTGTATTTTTTATACTGATTGTTATTTAATGGGATGTTGATGACGGTGGTAGTGGTAGTAGTGTTGGGCTGATAATGATGATTAGAGCCCGGATGTTTAGGCATTTATTTTGGTTAGAATAGGCAGGCATATAGGCACTAAAATAGTAAAAATAGGCAGTGAAATAGGCATTTATTATTCATGGAACCAGACAAAAAAATAGACAAATACTTGCTTAATAAACTATCCCATACGGTACTCGCTTTCCTTGGTTACATGTCACAACAAGATCCTTTTTTAAATTGTCAACTGTCATAGTGAGCCGCCTGTCAGAGAGAACGTTTTTCACGGTGGAAAAAGATCTTTATACTTCTACTGAAGTGATTGGAGAAAACTTGAAACAACTAATTTCAGAAGGACTGTCTCTACATTCTTTCAGAGATCGGGAAAAACCGGCTGTGTATTGTCCCAAAAAGAGGTGTGTGAGAAGGGATTAGAGACTTCAAAGTACGCGTGACTTGTGCGTGCAAGCGACAACAGTAACGCGACCTGGAGACTTGCTTTTAATACTTCCCTCATCCTCTTTCTTTCGCTGGTAAACCCCGAAGTGACCTGAGCACTGAGGGTTATACTGTTCAAACATCTTTGTTAAGTGATATAAGAGATGGAATCGGTAGGGGAGAAAAGTTTACGACTTCTTGGAAACGTGTATTGCTGGAGAATAAGATTCTCAGCAAATAGTTGTGAGGTGAAAATATATTTTTAATTTTTACAACCATTCTTTTTTGTTTTTTGGTGTAATTTATGTGCGGTTTATTTAAATGCATTAAAAATGTAGAACATGTACAATAACGACGTAAAAGGCTAAAAAAAAAAGGCATTTAACCTTAAAATTGGCAACGGGAGCTGAAATAGGCAAAAAAGGCAAAATAAAAATTGGGTCTATCGTCCCCAAATGTGGAGAATAAGATTCTCAGCGAATAGTTGTGAGGTGAAAATATATTTTTAATTTTTACAACCGTTATTTTTTGTTTTTTGGTATAATTTATGTGCGGTTTATTTTAAATGTATTAAAAATGTAGAAAATTTACAATAACGACGTAAAAAGGCTAAAAAAGGGTTTTAACCTTAAAATAGGCAACGGAAGGTAAAATAGGCAAAAAAAGGCAAAATAAAAATTGGGTCTATCGTCCCCAAACGTGGAGAATAAGATTCTCAGCAAATATTTGTGAGGTGAAAATATATTTTTAATTTTTACAACCGTTCTTTTTTGTTTTTTGGTATAATTTATGTGCTGTTTATTTTAAATACATTAAAAATGTAGAAAATGTACAATAACGATGTAAAAAAGGCTAAAAAAGGGTTTTAACCTTAAAATAGGCAACGGAAGGTAAATAGGCAAAAAAAGGCAAAATAAAAATTGGGTCTATCGTCCCCAAATGTGGAGAATAAGATTCTCAGCAAATAGTTGTGAGGTGAAAATATATTTTTAATTTTTACAATAATTGTTTTTTGTTTTTTGGTATAATTTATGTGCTGTTTATTTTAAATACATTAAAAATGTAGAAAATGTACAATAACGACGTAAAAAGGCTAAAAAAGGGTTTTAACCTTAAAATAGGCAACGGAAGGTAAAATAGGCAAAAAAGGCAAAATAAAAATTGGGTCTATCGTCCCCAAATGTGTGGAAACGTGTTTATCTCTAATAGGTCTTTCATACATACACTCAGTTTAAAAAAAGGCATTTTGCCTAACATCCGGGTCTAATGATGACGTACTGACAGATATGAAAGAATTTATAAAATGCTGTCTTCATCTAACTTACTCAAGAATTCAAAGCTATCGGAAGGGACAGAGGAAAGCCAAGGAAAATTTCAACATGGTCAGTTTTGGAGGTCGAATCTTGGGCTTCCCGAATACGATAAAAACACGCAACCCCGCGGCAACTCCGTTCGGACGTCATTCTTTTATAATCACTACGTCATAACGTTCCCTCTGTTTTATCCCCAGGGGAAGAACATCCTGGAAACTGTAGTGGTAGGAGAGAAATAGCACGATGAAAATAAAAATCCCTTGACTCTGCACAGAATCGAACCTAGTTCACGGACGCCGTCCATTGTTTGTGGACTGCCTCAACATAACATGCTAGTGAGTGGTAAGGCATTGTGGATTATTTGAATTTGTAACCTGTAGTAGAATTGCGTGATGAATACAGCAGTAAAAACGAAAGGAGCTGTTCTATTGATGGTAACGGTTCAGTGTTTTTCTAGGCCGAGGCCTTCGTTGCCTATTTGCTCATTCTGTTTCATGCGGGATACGAACATTGACCGTGAGGATGTTTCATTGCCAACTCTAAGCTCTCAACAACCGTCATTGCCACCACCAGCATTGCAGTTATCACTGGAGAACGAATTTCTAGAGAGATTTAGGACTTTATAAAATCCAATTTAGAACTCTTAGGAGTTGATATAAAATTAACGATTAATAATTTTAATTATAGTAAATACTCCATTTTAGGTGGAATATATTATGTAGCCTACAAAGAACTGGTGCTGACAATGAGCGCTACTGAACTCAAGACTCAAATTCTATCAGTGAAAGAGTTTGGTCACTTCAATTTCGTATAATGGGGTGTAGGCCTATTGACACGAAATAGTAATATGCGTTACAAGAGCGGTATGTTGAAGTTTGCATGTTCGAGGAAAAGTTTGAAAAAGTGAAACGTAGTTGAGCTTTTTTAATTTCCGAGAATTGAAAGAAAACATAGCCTACCGCTCGTGTATCGTTCATTATTTTGTATTTTATTACATACCTGAAAGAGGAATTTCTAATTAGTTGCAATGAAATCTCCATCTTGGTTTCTGTTCAATGACGGCAAAAAAAAAATCTATTTCAACATTGTTGCTTTAAAATGTTTTCTGTGTTTACTATACTCCAACTGGCCGTGATATACGTCTGTCTCCCCCCCCCCCCCCCAGTCTATAAATGCGAACTTAAAACAAACGGTAAGGTTATGTAATGATTTAGAGTTTACTTAATTTTTGCAAATATTTAAAAACAATAATTAACAGCACACTTTAGGTGAAATTGCAGTGGTAAGTTTCCAATTTACAATTATTACTATATTGAACGTCTCTAAAAATAATATGTTAAAAGCCTAAAGCAGTAAAATCAATATGTCACTTAAGCGGTAAGAAGAGGGAAATTGTTATGTGTGTTAGGTTGGGAATACTGAATGTGAAATTTTAGACTTACCGCGGATTGGTTTTGTGCGGAAACCAAGCAAATACGCACGATCTCGCACAAACTAATTTGTAAGATCTCGCCTAACCTGAACAACTTACCATCCCTTTTATGCTAGAATTGACTTTCCCAAAAGAACTTCGATTCCAGGAAAATAGGTGAAGTCTTCTTCCCTCCCCTTCTACGACCGATATGGAACGAACTTTTTTTTCTTTAGTAGGTTATTTTACGACGCTTTAGTCTATCAACATCTTAGATTATTTAGCGTCTGAATGAGATGACGGTGATAATCCCGGTGAAATGAGTCCGGGGTCCAGCACCGAAAGTTAACCAGCATTTGCTCATATTGGGTTCAGGGAAAACCCCGGAAAGAACCTCAACCAGGTAACTTGCTCCGACCGGGGATCGAACCCGGGCCGCCTGGTTTCGCGGCTAGGGGCGCTAACCACAGGTGTTGACCGTTTGATCACAGCGCCAGACATCTTTCTCGAAAGAATGCATATTTCACCCACCCTACTTTTTAGACATCGGTGAACTTCCTAGCAAGATACCCAATCCTGTGATATTCAGTGAAAAAAACGTATCACGGAATTAGATGTATCACGACATTAGGCAACTTTACCCTACCAAAGGGAAAACTGAGAGGTAGAACTTAAACTGAGGGGGATTTGATCCGGTATCGGAACTGGAATCTGGTGTGGTTTAGTGGATAAAGCGTCAGTACGTAGAGCTGAAAACCCGGGTTCAATACCGGTGCCGGAGAGAATTTTTCTCTGTTCTGTTCATTATGATAACGCAGAATTCCTGCACGGAAATGCCGTATGTACTTCGGTACATCATAATAACAAGTGTTTTAAATTCTCTTTTCTTACATCATAATCGGCGCAAAATAACTCCTTGTAATAAAGGTTAGACTTAAGTTACCCGGTTTTTGTGTTAAGTGAGATATGGTCCACTTTGCAATAGGTCCTTTCTACGAAAATGTCCAACGTTTACAAATGTCCGCATAGAAAATTCGTCCAGGCCATAAAAGTGCCCTTACCTGAAAAGTCCAATGTCAGCAAGTCCTCTTCTTAAAAATGCCCTACGTTAAAAAATATCCACAAATAAATTCGTCCATTTCCCTAAAACGTCCGACAAGGAAAATTGCAAGGAAAGTGCCGAGAAATATATTGTCATTTCAATTATGTTATACATATTACATATGTAATACAAAAGCTACATCTATTGTTAAAAAAATTAACTCATTATATATAGAGCGGTAAGTATTTTCAGTGTTATTTGCAGTTAGGTAATATACTAAAACTACAAACTACAAAACTTCCAACAATCCCATGCACTGTGAAAAGCTGAAAGAATTGATTTGGTACAGTCTTGAACGTACCATCACTGAAAATCGTGTCACTGACAGCCAAAAGCTCTAAATTTCTATCGGTGGCAAACATTAACACTCGTCCATCTTAACACCTGAATCAAAGAACATAAAATTTTGTCCCCTCAATGTTTTGTTGTAGGGTTCAACAATGTCAATTTCTCTTATTGATTGAGGAAGTGGAGGACGATTTAGCTTCTGCCGACAAGAAACCATTCTGATTACTGTATTTCTTTGTGGAAGACTTACGATAATTTCTTCGTTATGAACTCCAGCAAGTTCCTGTCTGACAACAGAGCCGGGAGGTTACTTAGTAACTCATCTCTATTGAACAACCTTGTACGTTGGACCTTTTTGTATGAACCTTTCGTATGATGGACCTTTTCGTATGATGAGCTTTATAATAAGGTGGACCACATAGATGTTATGTTTTATTTAACGACGCTCGCAACTTCAGAGGTTATATCAGCGTCGCCGGATGTGCCGGAGTTTTGTCCCGCAGGAGTTCTTTTACATGCCAGTAAATCTACTGACATGAGCCTGTCGCATTTAAGCACACTTAAATACCATCGACCTGGCCCGGGATCGAACCTGCAACCTTGGGCATAGAAGGCCAGCGCTATACCAACTCGCCAACCAGGTCGACACCACATAGATGTCGGGCTTTTTCACACCATGGAAAAATTGTATGTAGGACTTGAAATGTTGGACTATTTAGTTTGTGGACATTTTTTTGTGGACCTTTTGTACTTCTGGACATTTTGTTATGGACCTTATAACCTGAAAGCGGTTTTTGGTCCCTTGACAGGGGGGGGGGGATGCTCAAAGCCTTGAATCCACCCCACACAACACAATACTTAACATATTATAGACCTAGAATTCGAACCCGTGATTGCAGCATACATGCCTCATTAAAATAGAGTCTTAAACTTTAGAATGTAGAATTTTAAGGCCCAATTGTATAAATTTCCCTGACTAAAGATCAACTTTGATCGAAGATCGAAAAGTGAACCGAGTTCAGACACTTCTTCAATTGTATAAAACTTTTCTGCGATCAAATCACCTTGGTTCAAATGCAATCTAAGTTCACGTGAAAAGGGTTTGGCAACATCGCATAAACAGATGAAATATGTGATGCGCTGACCATCTTATACAGGTTTGTTCAGTGTTGCCAATCTAGCGACTTTAACTTTTTTTCAACAACAATTTCTTTTAACTTTTATATTGCTTAAATAGGGATTTAGTGACCTTTTTTAGCACCCCATAGTGACAAAATTTAATCTTTCTTTATTGGTAATGAGAAATCTAGCGACTTTACAACTACTTTTTGGCGACTTTCCGTACACTCTGTTGGAGACACTGGTTTTTTTGTGCAATGTAAATAATGGCGGACAATAAGAAGAAGGTTGACTGTTCTCCAAGTTGTTATCATTTTATGGTGTTTGATACTGCTAAACATAATAAAGCTTTATAAAACGACAATTTTCGTTTAGTAATACAGTTAATTGAAAATTTATGAATGTACCTATCATATCCATTAATAATTAATGGTTGTTATAAACATAATGTAATTATAGGTTATGTTATTTGATACTGCTGAACACGATAGAGCCTTATAAAACATAAGATTGTTTGTGTATTTAGGCAAGAAATTGAAAGAAATATATATAAATGTACCTACCATATCTATTAATATTAATAATAATGGATATTTTATTTGTACAATCTGTCACTTGTATATTTCAAACAGAAAAGAAATAACTGAACTTGGATCATCTAACTTAATCGGAGAAATTTCTTCAGTCAAAGTTGACTTTAGTTTAAGATAAATTAATCTGAGATTAGACTTTATACAACACAAAATTCCAAGTTCAGCTAGAACGAGTATCAATTTAACCTCTGATCTAAGATTAAATGGTTTATACAATCGGGCCTAAGAGATTAAAATTTGGACTTATCATTTCAAGAATGGCTTGCAACGGAAGGATGTTGTGGGCGAGGTGGGGGAAGTGTCTTGTCTTCGCGACGATTTGATGGATGCTCGTAGTCAAAACAGGAAGAGTCGTTCGCACTTCCGCAAGCCAGGCTTCTCCGAATTCCTTGAGATGTTGGCAGGATGCACACGCAAAGCGCGGGGCGCGTCTCTGAATTTTAAGTCGGAAGCAAGAAGCGCTGCTTTTTGCAATTCCCTCCAAGTCGACGGCCTTTTAAAGAGCGAGGCGCGAGTAGTTTTTATGGGACTTGAAATTTAAGTCATGTTATGATGTTTGTTTGACGCTCGGTGTTTGGGAGTTCTTCCACCTGACACGAGACGTAGGGGAGAGGTGGGTAGGGCTACAGTAAGACAGGGAGAACAGTGAGACATTTTTTTAGATGGTAAATTTTGATGTTGAGATGCTAGTAACAGTGGAGTAAAGTAACAGTATTTTCATATTCGATTTTATTCTAGTTATAAAGGCGAGTGATGAAAAAATAATTAATAATTTTTCACTCTAGAAGTAAAATTTTGGCTTGTATTTAATGAAGGTTATATTGGATGTACAAATGAGATATACATATGAATGTTTTGTTACCTAATACTATGGTATTTGAGGTTATGTTTGGCAAAGTTTCGTCTTTCTTGTCATTTTTAAACGAACAATGCATAAAGGGAACAGTGAGACATGCCATTGAAGGGTACACTGAGACGTCTCACTGTTCCTATATACCAATGATTTGCAAAAACAAACTGTAATTATACTACATTTACCAGTAACTGACATTAAAAATGAACATACTAGTAACCAATTTAGGAACTATAGCTTAAAATAAAGGATACATTACATTTTAATGGTTTCATAAATAAAAAATTATTCCCAAAATTTAAGAAAATGTTAAAAAAATAACAAAGAATTAAATTAAATTCTTATAATTATATGCTTTGCTGTCACCAAAAATTCATTTCAGTTTTTCGCAAAAGTTCGAAATGTCATAGAAAATTCACTTTTCCACATGTTTAAATGGTTTCGAAGTCAGACATCAGAATGATTCTAAATAAGCCTACAGAACATGTCAAGATAAAAAGACAGCAAGTTTTTGTTTTCTTTTGAAATAAATGTAAATCAGTTCAATGTTCGTTAATAGACACTGTGGTGTCTCACTGTACCCTCCTAAATGGAAACAGTGAGACATTTGCATTTTTTTGACAAACACGTATTGTATATTATGTCCCTCATCTATTAACATTTTTGTTTATGTATTATTGTACTCCATGTTGTAATGTCTATTTCTATTGCACTTGATTTTAAAAATAGTTGAATTATCACTTGCATACATGTGTCTTAATATTTTATGTCTCACTCTACCCACTACTCCCCTACACCATGTTGGCACGACGCGTGGTAGTGCAAGGGGAATTCTCCTGTGGGAACTTTGTTTTAATGAAACCTGTAGTCTATCAAGTGGTAGGGTTTGGAGAATGATAGAAATGGGAATATTCCGAAAAAAAATCTGTGTAATCTCTGCTTTGTCCACCACAAATTATACCATAACCTGGCCAGGGGTCGAACCTGAGCCACCTGGATGGAAGACCAGAGCGCTTAGTTGCAAATTTAGTCTTTTCTGGGTCCAATATGTCCAGTAGACGAGTGATAAAAATAATGACGGGGAAGAAAAGTAAGATAAAGATCATCGTGCCTCGGATGGCCTACAATATCCGCCTATTTAATTCATTTCCTGAACATAATTTTCTTTTTCATTCTTGTATACACTATTTTAACACTTATATAAGCACTGATTAACTTGTTTAAATTAATAATCACAAACTTCATTGTGTTAACAATTTAAATAGTGATGCTATTGTCCCTGGTTGGCTAGTTTAGATGTTATTTTCATCATCTGCTGAATCCTAGGATGATGAAAATAACGTCAAATCTAGTCAATTAGGTACAATGATATCATTATTTAAAATGTTAATGCAGAGGAGTCATTATTTATTAATTTAAATAACTTAACAGTTCATCAATGAAATAATATTTTCATTCAAATCTATACTGCGTTCCATAATGTCTAACAGGAGACGTAAAGAATGCCGGCAGAGGTAGGGAGGCGGATAATTGCTAAACAACCAATGGCAGAGGTCACCTCCCACCTTGAATTTGGACGGTCTCAAGTGTTCCATTTCCTCCCAGGTCAAGATAAACTTGTCAGACATTATGGAACGCAATATAATAATAATAATAATAATAATAATAATAATAATAATAATAATAATAATAATAATGGCTTTATTTAACCTGGCAGAGTTAAGGCCGTAAGGCCTTCTCTTACACTCAACCAGGATTAAAACTTGCTTACATAGTTCAACATACACTGAATCGGATTTAAACTAATTACATACAGATAAAATTTACATAATGATGTAAAAAGAGGCAGTTAAATAAAAATTTAGCTAATAAAATAAAAATAAACACAGTGGAATACATATTAATGTTATTAGAATTAAATACATGAAATCAGAAGCCGATAATTCAATAAAATGTACTCGATAAGACAATAATAAACACATTGGATTAACAATTGAATAAAATGTACACAATAATAATAATAATAATAATAATAATAATAATAGTAATAATATTTATATAATTGAGTATATATAGTGGAATACGTATTGGTATTAGGTGTTAAATGAACACGATTTGTATAATAAAGTCGTAAACAGAGATTTGAATGAAGAATACACAAAAATGAACGCTGCGGTAAACATATGAGCATTAAATTAGAAAAAAAAAATACTATTTACATAATTACATTAAAAAGATGGTTGAATTAAGTGTACACAATAAAAATAAGAAACAAAAAAAAATAAACATAGTGGAATACATTGCATTAAATATTTGCAACGCATTAGGTCTGGCAATTCGTCGTAAGATATTCTTCTAATTTATATTAAAAAAAAATCAAAGTTCGGCAGCCCTTGACTTCAGGCGGCTGAAAATTCCAGTGACGAGAAGTAGCAACAATGAAAGATGAGGAATACAGAGATGATGTGTGGAGTGGAATTTCTAGAGTGTTATCGTGTTGTGACCTAACATTTAAGTTATGATAGCGAGAAAGATTGTGGAATCGAACAAATAAGTAAATAGTATAGTAGATGTGATTGTCTGCTCTTCTTCAAACCTTGCACTTCGGTATGGCTTTACTTAATGTAACTCAACATTACAAAAGTATGAACTGAGATCTTAGTGTCCAATTTAGTGCGAGATTTTTGGGTATTTGCACCGTGTCATAGATATAGATATCAGACGTTTCGGGGCCATGTACCGGCTCCATCATTAAAGAAAACGGAGAGGAAGGGAAATGGAAAACTTATCTTCTAGTTACATGTCTTCTAAATTGTCACAGGTATGGTACGATGCAAGTACCGAAAAATCTCACCCTGCGTACATAATTATCAAACTGATTCATGTCGCAACCCAGTGTCCATGTTTCGCTGTAGTCCTAATCAGACTTTAAAGCGTTAACGATGAGCAATGATTAATAATAGCCATTGCTGTTTGTCCATTTTTAACGTCTTTAACTTTTCTGCGGCATTGGAGAACATTGACATACTTTGTAACGATTCTGTGTAATCGATGTTGAAATATGCAGGAGGCTATTAGCGGTCACTGACTGGACATATAAACATCAATGGAGAGTTATGTATTTATCTATCTAAACATAGATATGGATATCGATTATTTTCAGACCTAGACCCAACTTGGCGGTAGTCTATAAATTCTGTTGACTACCGATTTCTGTAAATTTTTTATTACATCTCTCGAAGGATATCTGTACTGACTGTTTAATTTCCTAGACATAATATAGGGTAAAGTTGCCGTGATACCCCTAATTCCGTGATACGTTTTTTTTTCAGTTAATATCACGGGATTGGGTATCTTGTTCACCGATGTCTCAAAAGTAGGTGAAAGATGCACTATTTCGAATAAGATGTCTGGTGCTATGATCGAACAGCAAAGCTTTGACTGACATTCAGTTTTAAAAAAAGTATCACGAGATTAGAGGTATCACGGCACTAGGCATCTTTACCCTACCTACCGCAAATAACCATACGAAATAGTACTTAATGCATGATTAAACATTAGACACAATAACTTAAAAGTGAGGACCCGGGTTCGATTACCGTTCGGGTTGAATTTCCTGGTTGAGGTTTTTCAGGGTTTTTCCTCAACCGTAAGGTAAATACCAGGAAATTCGGGCCACAACATCCCTGAATATCACCGGCCTCATTCATCACCGAAATCATATTCATAACAAATCCGTCATACATATACAGTCGCCATCTAGTTCACAGCAATAGAACCGGTCTCAACCAAAGATTAACTCGCGATATGACCAAAGATCTTAAAGCGAGTATAAATAACAGCGAGGGGGGGGAATAACTTAAAAATGCGTGTCATGGAGGGGAGATATATTTTTTCCTACATTTTACGCGTTTAGCAGTGATTGAGTTCTTTGTTACGTTGACGATGAATGGATAAATAATGGATGACTTTAAAGTACATAACTAAGAATACTATGAGAATAATAGTGATGATACAATGATAATTGAGTATAATGCCTAAAAGAATACATAAATGGTAAATCATTGCCAAGAGCAAACTAAGTCTATACATTGAAGGGATCGAATTCGCAGCCATGCATGTTGGCATTTTTAATGCATCTGGAGACTGGTGAAATAAATTACGAATTTCTAATATAGAAAAGTTTGTGGGCTCTCATATCTTTTGTTGGAATACGTAAGGTAATATTGATTAAGAAAGAGTCACAGGATATATCACCTTTGAGGACTTTACAAAAGAACAGATAATCTAGCTCATGGCGTCTAGCATTTTTGACAATTAAAATATTTACATTTTCTCTCATAACTGTACCCGGAATTAATGGGCAGATATCTGGATGAACATAAATATATAAATAGATATAAATAATAGTAGGCCTAATAATAATAATAATAATAATAATAATAATAATAATAATAATAATAATATAATTTAATTTTGGAAAATAAACTTTAAGGATATACGTACGTGAACGACCACAAATATTATCAGAAAATGTAGGCTTTTTATTTCTAAAATTTTATAAGAAAATGAACTCACAACTGGACAAAAATTACAAGGTACCACAACAAGACTTATTAGAACTTAAATATCTTATAAAAGTATAAAAAAGGTTACTACCCTATAATATTTTTCAAACCAGTTTTATCAGAGTATGAAAAAAAAATTCAGTTACATAATTTGGTAACCATAACATTGTTATGGTCTCTCTGACAACTTTAATATTTTTCCTGCGTGTAATAACTATTTATTTCTGAAAAGTAGACTACTCTCAGACATGTAGAGTTATTTATTTTAATACAATATTAATTCTTTATTTGTTCTATATATAAAATGTATTAAAATTTAACATAATTTTTTGACCTAATTTTTCTATTTTCAAAGAAATGGGCATTATTGTAGTCTACCTTCTGCATAAATGAATATAAATCAGTGTACAAAATTTCAGAATTCTATCTCTAATGGTTGTGGAGGTGTGAAAATTTTCAAATTTTGGAAAATTTAATTTAAAGTAAAAAGTGAATTCTTAATATATATATATATATTTCGTTGTTGGTAACTCTATAGCATCTATTAGATGCTTTATGGTTGTGCTAACAGATGGAGTTACTTGTCAACAATGTGACGCTGAAACGTGTGTTCAGGTTACTGCCCAGCGACAGTCCTGATGTATTTTTATATTGATGATGATTGGTTAATTAGTATTAACCCGGCACATTCACAATCACACTCACATTCATACAAATTTCCAGACTGTAGACACCCAGGGAATTATTCTTCTTCAAGAAAAATTCACCGAGAGCCGAGCCCGGGAATCGAACCCGGGACCCTCTGATCTGGAAGCCAGCATGCTGACCAACAGACCACGGAGGCAGTCAAAAAAAATTTTTAGTAACCTTTTTTATACTCTTATCAGATATTTAAGTTCTAATAAGCCTTGTTGTGGTACCTTGTAATTTTTGTCCAATTGTGAGTTCATTTCCTTATAAAATTTTAGAAATTTAGAGCCTGCATTTTCTGATAATATTTGTGGTTGTTCACGTACATATACCCTTAAAGAATACACTAACCTTATTGATGCATTCCAGGATCTTATTCACATTTGTTTTAGAAATGGTTAGAACAGCGGTGACCAAAACTCGAGCTACAGTGATTACATGCGACAGATAGCCTTTGAAGTAAAGAGACGGAGGAAAGGTACTTGGCATGAAAACTACAACCAGTGGTGGTTCCTGTACTAACATCTTGATCAATCCCGCAGATAAAAATCTCAAGCTTTGCTGTATCAGTAATGTCACTGCTGTCATCTAGAGCCAGTGAATAATATACGATTTTTCTTGCCTCTTTTTTTTAACCTTCCCCTTGAATATAATCAGGAATTTTCTAAATTCTTTTCTTGATACTTGGTCGAGAATTTCGTAGTTTTTCAAAATTAAAAACTTCTTATGGACAAGTTATTTAAGATATTTTAATAATTACTCTTTTGAGAAATTCTGTTCTTTTAAAAGGCTTTAGAGCATGATATATTTCAAACCCCATTAAGTAGCTGACTTCCTTACATTTATTTATGTCATCTTTCTCTTCCTGGCTATGATTTAAGTAAGATATGTCAATTCCTGGCGTTTAACAGTTCGTTGGCACATAATATTGAGTCAGTTTTTCTACAATATTATTATTAAATTAATCACTAATCAATAGTTACCCTTATCTAAAGATTAAAATTGAGATAACACCTAATAATTTTATCCTTCTAGGGAGAGATCTAAAAATATCAATATTCATGCACGTACAGAAGAATTATAGAAACACATACTTAGTGGTCAGTAATAGGCCTAATAATAATATAATATTAATAATTTATTATTATTATTATTATTATTATTATTATTATTATTATTATTATTATTATTATTATTATTATTATTATTCAGCGTGGCAATTAATGTTTCTTTATACTCCTAATTGAACCGTTGAGCAAAGTATATATATTACATTTTGTCCGACAGAACAACAAAAAAGTTCTCATTCTTTACGAAACAACCTCTTACTGCTTGTAGAGACAGAGTTTGTAGAGCGTCATGATACCGCCACTGCTTTCTTACACTACGTGAATGAAACACACAGCAATGAACAGGAAACTCCTCGTACTCGTTTGAATGTCTGTGATTACACGATGTAATCACGACACCCGCTTTGGTCACCGCTGGGTTAGAAAGAAAATATAATCATGTTATATCAAAATCAAATTAAACGGAAAAGAATGTAGTATTTTATAGTAGGCTATAAAAAAACAGGGGAAAAAAATTTTCAAGAATTTTGCCTACCGGGTCTCCCTAATCCGTTGATATCTGAGGGAAAGCATCAAATTCCCGATCAGCCTCGAGTCTAGGCGAGACGAAGTGCGTCCAGTCAGACGCTCGATTCGTGTCAGGGCCGTTCGCGATAGCTAGACGGTCAATATTTTCATTTCAGACTGTACACACTTATGGAACCTAGAAGGTGATGTCGTTCTATCTTCCGGTTGCTAAATACGCATTATTCATTCTATTTCTGGGGTTCCTGGCCAGAATTATACTCTTGTCAGCGGTATTTAACACCCGTCTTATATAGGCGTACAGGGACACAGAAATGTGTACCTTCGATGGCTGCGACGTCCCACACGATCGCAGCCGCGGCCTTGGGTCGGATCTGGAATTTTTACAACTCTCTGTACCAATTAGCACTTCAGTCATTAGTTCTAATCACGTAAGTGGGACCGCGCCGTAAGTAGTTTTGTACTTACGTGCAGTCTTAGAGCGATCGAATCTTTCCCCGCCGCTCATGGCCTGCTGTACAGAAGTTAAAACTTCGCAGACTAGTCAGTCACGGTCGCAGACTCGTGGATATTTGTCGATTGTCGATGCTGTATTCAGTTTTGTATAGTGAGGATCACGTAAGAGCAGTTCCTAAAAGGCTAATTTCGCCGCCTCTTCAGTGTTGCCAACTAATATCAGATATCACTAAAGACGGTAAAATCACTATGCCACTATAATAATAATAATAATAATAATAATAATAATAATAATAATAATAATAATAATAATAATAATAATAAAAATAATAACCAGAGACCGGAACTTCGGCAGAATGCCTTTTTAAATGTGTTAAATCAATATTCATTTTGAAAGTAAATCTGTACGAATTATAATACCTTTTTGATTGAAACGTCACAGTTTTGTGTTGCCCTTTTCTGCCTTTTTTAATATAAATGCTTAATTTACAAAATGTTTTTTGTCTTTATTTGATTATTTATCTATTATTTATTAATTTATTATTAAAAATTGCCTACAGATATATTTAAATTTATTTCTATAACCGCTACAATGAAAGTGACTTCACCGAATGTATATTATTGTCTTTCAGTCAGTTCATATTCTCTTTGCAACAATGGGTGCTGCCGTGCAAAAATGTATAACAGTAAGCGTTTTAATTATCGCTTGTGTTTTATTTGACAAGGCAACAATGAGTACGGGTCTAACGTTATTTTTCTTTCAGTTGTAGCTAGCTAAATATTTCATATCGCAACATATCAGTACAACCAAACACAAAAATGCACTTTCCAAGGCTACTGGGAAGAAGTCTTCTTGCTTCCAACAGTAATTGCTACATCGAGTCGAAAATCTCAATTTGCATTCGACTTATGTTAAGCTTTTCTTGCTGCCGAAATCCCTTAGTGGAAAGTGCAAGGTTGTGGGTCTAGTGCAAGATTTTTGTAATTTTTGTAAATTGCATATTTCAGCTATTTATGATGCCTTTTTGCCTGCCTATTTTAATGATTCATAATGCCTAAACTTCCGGTCTCTGATGATGATGATGATGATGATGATGATGATGATGATGATGATAATAATAATAATAATAATAATAATAATAATAATAATAATAATAATAATTAGGGGACGGATGTTGATGACCTAAAAATCTACTTATAATGATAAATAAAATTCCCTTAAAATAATGAAAAAATGACATGAAATTAAAAGAAAATGACATGCCCTAAAAACGTGAAGAATATATATGCATTTATGCCGTAAAAATAGATAAATATGCTACAAAATATGCATTATCAGTCTGAGATTATTTTAACAGAATAATAACGTATAACTTAGGTAACTTACGTTTAGTCTATGGATTTTGAAGTGCTTGCCTCATTGCTAAATGCTCCATTTATGCTGTTACAGTTCACAACTAAGCAGTGACGTATGTTTTCTAATGTCATTCTTCGCCTGTTGTCTCTCAGCATAGCTTTGTAGCGCGGAAAACTTCGTCTACATCACAAGAAGTAAGAGGTGCTTGCACAAAAGCTGAGAGCTGTTCTATAGAACATTTTGTTGGTTTTTGGGATGTTTTTCTTTCGAGAATATCTTTAATTTCTTTAAGTTGATAATAGCCTACATTTCCTGGAACTGATGTGAAACTGGATATTGTTCTATCGAAATCTGCTAAAGACTGCAGCAAAGGAATACCAATTGCTAATTTGAGAGGCCCCCTATGAGGGCGTCATCGTTACGTTCAAAATTCATGAACATATTAAATTAGTCGTGTTTACGATGTTATTTCTTCTTCTTCTTCTTCTTCTTCTTCTTTACCTTAGTTTAACCTCTCCCTTTTAGGTTCTTATTAAACTACCCACGCCACCCGGGCCTTACAGGACCGCGACCTGTCGGGAGAGGAATTAATCTATGGATCACATACATACTTTTTTGACCACACAAGGACATGGAGGGCCTCCCCGGACGAGGGATCAGCTCAGTGCCAGGGCCACCTCCGATACAACACAAACATTTAAGACATTACACATCATTCACTTACACATATGAAAGGATTAAGGGAAGGATCGCCGTCCATGGCCGGACTTTCGAGAGGTACAATCCCGGCATTTGCCTGGAAATAACTGAGGAAATCATGAAAAACCTCAGTTAGGATTGCCGACCCCTGGGATCGAACCCCGGACCTCCCGAATGCAAGGCCAGCCCTCTACCACGCCGCTAGCCCGCTCTGTTTACGATGTTACACACTTTTAAAAATAAGGGAAAGACCAATAAACATGCATAATGCAGTTTCCCTGCGTAAATTTTAAAATATGATGCTTTTATAAATAAAGGCAAAATATTCACTTTTATGCACAATAAAAATAATATCATTGTATTCAGAAATTTGTGATTCATGTAGATAATCTTTCAGCATATTCTAGTGCGACCGTTAATGGAATACGGAACTACGTGTTGGGATCCCTATAGAATATATCAGATAAATTCCTTAGAAAGAATCCAGTATAGGGCAGCTAAATTTGTTAAAGGTAAAAGAGAAGATGGAAACGATACGGTAAAAGAACTTAAATGGGAAACTTTGGAAAACAGACGTAGGAAAACTAGAATAACATCATTGTATAGAGCGCATCTAGGTCAGAAAGCATGGGTAGACATAACGGCTCGGTTAGAAAAGCCAACGTACTATAGTAGGAACGATCATGATTTTAAAATCAAATGTAGGAAACAGAAAACGGATGTAGGTAAATTCTCATTTTTAAATAGAACTATAAATAATTGGAATGACCTACCTGCAGCGGTCTTTGAGGGCTGACCTTCTTTAAGGAGATTCAAGAATAATTTAAAAAGTTATGTATAAAGTGAAAATTAAAATTAAGGTGACATTCAACATTTAATTTTTTAAGGTGACATGTATTTATCTAGCCTGACGAGTTTACTTCCTTGGTTTGAATTGTAAATTATTTAAAAATAGCGTGTAAGAGGGCCTTAGACTAGAAATGTTTAGTTTAAATGTAGTTCTGTTTATAAGTATGCATAAGGATGTAATTATTTGACTTATTTGAACTGTTGTATCAGTGAAGCGAGGTGAGTCAGTGAAGTTATGGTTTTACAGTGCAGTGAACAGTTCCAATCAGTGATAATTTATAGCGTCAATGAAATGTGTTCTATAGTGTCAGTGAAATGTGTTACAGAGTGTCAGTGAAATGTGTGCTAAAGTGTCAGTGAAATGCGTCATAGTGCCACTACAGGGAATGAGATGAGAGTAAAGTGAAAGACTATTGAAACTTATGTAGGACCTATACATAATTATGTAGGTTGTGTTGTAAAATTAGGTATTTTATTTTATGTTTTATTATTATTGTGTTAAATTGTATTGTGTATTCTTATTGTATTGTGTATAAAATTGTGTATGTGTTGTAAATTGTATTGTGTATTGTAGATTTTATTGTGTATTGCTTATCATTTTATTGTGTATTGTTAATATTGTATATACCACTGCCACCAGGTGCTTGCCCACTTGCAGTGTAAATAAATACATACATACATATTCACACAACGATAGAGAACAAATATGCGAATGCATGAATTTTCTTTCCCTAGTAATGATTTAGTAATGATTTACTTACATAAGTAGGCTACATAGGTGTGGTAAGATGGATTGAAAGTAATAAAACTCCAAGAAACAAATTACATAGCTTTTTGTTTCTGCATACCGTATTAATTTTATCTTTCTATAGAACTATTTATAATATTACACAAGCTTTTCGCAATTTGCACAAATATAATTTTTCATTTTTGCATTTTTGCGACAGTTATTTATTTTCTAGCTTAAACCCTGCTTCTATGTGATAGTAGTGTTCATACTTTGAGAAATTACAAGACGGAAATAAATGCTGCATGTCCCTGGAAGTAGAACCTGTCAGTAAGGGAACAACACCTTTTTATCACAGTCACGAAGCTTGTGTTGTGAGGGTGCTAGGAACAGTAGGCTGTGCTGGTACTATTTCACATTGTCTGTATGAGGCGATATTAGCGATCCTAGTGGTTAGCAACTATCTATGGATGCATATTTACTACGTATTGAGCTTCGTGACTGTATGGGCTATTCCATATGAAATCGATCAGTAAAAAACCTCGCATTTTTTATACTCTAATTTTTTCCCTACAAGGAGCTGAGGGGAGTGCATTTTCAAAAACATACTATCGAAAGTCAAACGGTTTTCGTATTATTGAGCGACAAATTTAGCGTATTTTATAAAAACAAGCCTCTTTCAGCGCTCAGAACTCTGGAACCATTTACTGCAGAACATTAAACGGGAGCTCATTTTGAAGCTGACATTTGGTAGGTTATGTTAAGAAGTAATACTTATTTTTATTGTACACAGAGAGACAGATAATCTAATTTTACTTGCTTTTAGGCTTTTTGGCCATTTATAAAAATGTAAAAAAATATATTGAGAAAAAACCTTGCATTATAAAGAGGGATTCGGCATTGTTTGCTTAGTGGTACGGAAATAAGTTTCGAGGGTATTAAATAGATTATTTTCACACGCCTAGACTTGAACGGCGCAGTGCTGCACGCACTGGCCGAGAGCTGAAGATAAGCGAGCGTTGGGCGTCATTTTACTCCTGTGTTTATGAAAATCTGTGATAAAGCTAGCACATCCATGCGCTGCTAGACGACACATCACATGTTTGTGTCCTGGCCTTGTTTGTCTCGGCTAGCTCCCATCTCACGGTCAGCTGGTTAGTTCACGCGCGTACTATTTATTTTCTTTATTTGATATTTTCAATACTTTCTTATCAACATACCATCAGTAAAAAATGTGTGTTTATTTGTACTTTCAATGCGGAATCTAACTATATATTTTTAAATATTTTTTTCCTAGCCAAAGGCGTCTTAGGCCTAATGAGGAAAAATCTAAATTTCTCCATTTCCATAAAAAGTAAGAAAATCTGTTTACATGTCAATATAAATTTCAATTTCTCAGCATCAAAATAAACCATGATTTTGATCATTGGGAGAAAGGGTTTCGGAGCTACAACAGTTTAAAGTTGCTAATTTTATGAAAAATACGATGAATTTAAATATTTTAAATTTAAACACTATGGAGTTCTGATGCCTCAAACTTTGCATAAAGCATTGTATCACAGTTCTCTACGTACAAAAAAAGTTTCATTGTATTTATAAATTGTAAGGTTAATTTCCTCTATATTTCGGTCAATTTGAGATGGAATAGCTCGTATACACTAGACTGTGTTTTTATGTCGAATTACATATTCCATTCTCATTGTTGGGTTTTCCTCACAGTAAAACTTCCTTGACGTGGGATGAGCACGTGGTTAATAAGCACTGCACCTGACTCTGAACATGACATCAGACATCAGTATTCGACGGACAAATGTTCGTGCTGTAGGCGGGATTTGAGATCATGACCAAGGCTTCCACGTGTCTTGAATGATGTGCGCACCTACGACCAGGAAATGATGGCTGTACGTATGTGGTAGGGGTGGGCTACATCAAGTAATTGAGGTCTGCAGTTGAATGGGGCAGCTACTCACCGTAGGTTAGACGCCTAGCAATTGTTAAGTGACAGCTGTTCGTTTTAAAACTGGTAATTGCTGGCTAAGAACTAGTAGGCCTAACTTCAGTTATGTGTTAATAATAATAATAATAATAATAATAATAATAATAATAATAATAATAATAATACAGAATTTAATATTCCAACTGTGATAGCCTTTATAGACTATGGAAAAGCATTTGACCAAGTTAATAGAAATAAACTTTGGAAAATTCTTGAGAATAAAGGCATTCCCAGCCATCTTATAAGAACAATACAAAGCATGTATCAGAACACAAAGATAATATGAAATGGGGGAGACTACAGAAGAATTAATCAAGGGGTCAGACAAGGTTGCCCTTTGCAAATCAAGATTTCAGGTATAACTCCCTGTAAAGTTGATTTGAATAATTTCGAGGGAAAAATTGTTCCGGAGCCGGGTACGTTAAACCAAAGGTCCCGGGTTCGATACCCGGCTCCGGAACAATTTTTCCCTCGAAATTATTCAAATCAACTTTACAGGGAGTTATACCTGAAATCTTGATTTGCATAATACACGTCACTGTTCGTTAACAGAAAACCACAATTTAAGTCACACGGAGTTAGTGTGCACTCGAAGTTGGTTGCTTGACGGTTGTCAGCCCACTTTGAGGTCTGTGGATATAGAGGGAAAAATTGGATCGGTGTCGGTTAGAGTTCCCGGGTAGCTCAGTGGTAGAGCGTTGGTACGTGAAACCAAAGGTCCCAAGGTTGCCCTTTATCACCCACACTGTTTAATTTATATATAGACAATGTCACGAGAGAATGGCAGCATACTTTAAATATGGATTTTACTATAAATAGAACCCCTTTGAATACACTGTTATTTGCGGATGATCAGGTGGTATTAGCCAAAACAGAGGATGATTTACAAAGAGCCGTACTTTCACTGAGTAATATAACCTAAATATGTCCATAAACAAATTAAAAATTTTGGCATTTCAAGGGAAATACTCCATCAGCACAATCGTAGTCAGACTTTGTACACAAAAAATATGTGCTATCTATAAGGTCTGTACAAAGTTTCATAACAATCCGTTGGAATGCAGAGAAGTTACGAATTTTGTCCAGCTAGATCTGCGTTATGCACACTGTGCGGTGGTGGGCTTATGTGAGGGCGACAAAGAACCTCCTGGTTCCTTAAAAGCCATGTGATGATGATAGGCCTATTATTATTATTATTATTATTATTATTATTATTTAACCATATCTACCTTCTCCTTCAAGCACTAAACTCATTAGCATGTTCTGTCCTCTGTGTGAGGGTTTTGATCAAGCTAGATATTCTGAAATAGTCACGTATGTAGATTTCAAAGTTGTATACATCACGAAGAATTACGAATATTCATGATTAATTACCACAAAATAAAAAACCAAACTATCATGCTTTTCTTGTTGTTCTACAGAAGATAATTATGAATTTTTAATTCGTTTATTTTACGACGCTGTATCAACTGCGGTCTGACAATGTGAGCGAGATGAAGGTGATAATGCCAGCGAAATGAGTCCTGGGTCCAGCGTCGAAAGTTACCTAGGATTTTCTATTAATGGGTTGAGGGAAAACTCCCGGAAGAGACCGCAACCAGGTCACTTAAACCAACCAGAATTTGAACCCGGGCCCGCTCGTTTTACAGTCAGACATACTAACCGTTACTCCAGAGTGGTGGATTGATTACCGGTATGCTATTCTCTCTCACTAATTGAACCTAAATGTAGTACAAAATCTGGTCTAATTTTAACTCAAGATCATGAAATTGTTTTTTTTTTTAAATAAATAAGCCAATTATCCACACCTAGCATTAGTAAATAATTTTGGGTTTAAAAAGGAAATTTATAAATTATTTTTGCAAAAGTTTGCTACAAGACTGGAGAGTCCACACCTGTGGAGTAACGGTCAGCGCGTCTGGCCGCGAAACCAGGTGGCCCGGGTTCGGATCCCGGTCGGGGAAAGTTACCTGGTTGAGGTTTTATCCGGGGTTTTCCCTCAACCCAATACGAGCAAAGGCTGGGTAACTTTCGGTGCTGGACCCCGGACTCATTTCACCGGTATTATCACCTTCATTTCATTCAGACGCTAAATAACCTAGATGTTGATACATCGTCGTAAAATACCCCCCCCCCCAAAAAAAAGACTGGAGAATGCAAGATTTGCATGAAAAATACCTGACTTTAGGCTGAAGACTTTGAATGCACGAATATCTAAAGTAGTGGTCGTCAGCACTCGCCGAAATGTGTAGTGCATTGAGGATAAGGAACTCTGCTCCGTCGTGCACAAGGGATAGAGAGACAGCATACCCGCCAGCAGCGACGATTGCACGCTAGGGCTGTGGCTTGTCCGCGGGTAAGAGACGCTAGCCCTAGCGTGCAGTGTTTTGATGATCGCTGACTAAAGTATATTACTTCCTGAGATAAAGGTTCTTTAAAGATGATTAATTTAACATGGAGATAATATACTCAGGCGTCTGATCTCATCGTAATGATGATGCTGTTGATGGGACATTTTTAAATAAGCCTACAAAATTTTAAAATCATAATAACCAACAAAGCAGCATTTAAGAATATTAGAAAGTTGTAATAACTTCAGAATACAAATAATTTAGTGTAGGCCCCAACAAAAACATTAATAAAGAAATTGACTAAGAATGGGTAGAATTCAGAATGTATCTAGTATTTGGATATTAGAAGGGAAAAAATGTTTCAGAATTATAAACAATTCTAGATATAAAACATTAGAAGAAATGTTTCAGAATATTTCTAAGATATTATAAGGGACAAAATGTTTCAGAATTATAAACAATTCGGCTTATAAAACATTAGAAGAAATGTTTCACAATATAAGGTATTACAAGGGATAATTTTTTTCAGAATTATAAACAATTCGGTACATAAAACATTAGAAGAAATGTTTCACAATATAAGATATCAGAATTAGGCTGTAACAATAAGGGATGTAAAACGTTAGAAGAAATGTTTCATAAAACTTCTAAGATATTATAAGGGACAAAATGTTTCAGAATTATAAACAATTCGGCTTATAAAACATTAGAAGAAATGTTTCAGAATATAAGATATTACAAGGGGCAATTTTTTCAGAATTATAAATAATTCGGTATATAAAACATTAGAAGAAATGTTTCAGAATATAAGATATCAGAATTAGGCTATAAACAATAAGGGGTATAAAACATTAGAAGAAATGTTTCAGAAAACTTCTAAGATATTATAAGGGACAAAATGTTTCAGAATTATAAACAATTCGGCGTATAAAACATTAGAATATAAAGTATTACAAGGGACAATTTTTTCAGAAATTATGAACAATTCGATATATAAAACATTAGAAGAAATGTTTCAGAATATAAGATATCAGAATTATAAAAAAATAAGGGATATAAAACGTTAGAAGAAATGTTTCAGAATGTAAGGTATTAAAAGGGACAATTTTTTTAGAATTATAAACAATTCCGGGTATAAAACATTAGAAGAAATGTTTCAGAGTGTAAAATACCAGAATTATAAACAATAAGGGATATAAAACGTTAGATGAAATGTTTCAGAATAAAAGGTATTAAAAGGGACAATTTTTTTCAGAATTATAAACAATTCGGTATATAAAACATTAGAAGGAATGTTTCAGAATATAAGATACCAGAATTATAAACAATAGGGGATATAATATGTTAGAAGAAATGTTTCAGAATATAAGGTATCAGAATTATAAACAATAAGGGATATAAAACGTTAGGAGAATTGTTTGAGAATATAAGGTATTACAAGGGACAATTTTTTCAGAATTATAAACAATTCGGGGTATAAAACATTAGAAGAAATGTTTCAGAATATAAGATATCAGAATTATAAACAATAAGGGATATAAAATGTTAGAAGAAATGTTTCAGAATATAAGGTATCAGAATTATAAACAATAAGGGATATAAAACGTTAGGAGAATTGTTTGAGAATATAAGGTATTACAAGGGACAATTTTTTCAGAATTATAAACAATTCGGGGTATAAAACATTAGAAGGAATGTTTCAGAATATAAGATACCAGAATTATAAACAATAGGGGATATAATATGTTAGAAGAAATGTTTCAGAATATAAGGTATCAGTATTATAAACAATAAGGGATATAAAACGTTAGGAGAATTGTTTGAGAATATAAGGTATTACAAGGGACAATTTTTTCAGAATTATAAACAATTCGGTATATAAAACATTAGAAGAAATGTCTCAGAATATAAGATCCCAGAAGTATAAACAATAAGGGATATAAAACGTTAGAAGAAATGTTTCAGAATATAATTTCAGAATTATAAACAATTCGGGATGTAAACCATCAGAAGAAATGCTTCAGAATACGAGCATTTCAGGATATAATTACGTAAGAATATTATTACACTCAGATGTTTCAGGAGAGATTACTGCTGGATTATCAAATAAGCGAAGACTCTCTCTGTGAAGGATAAGAACGTAAATGCACTCGATGCTGAGTACACCATCTCCACTCGTCTCTCTTTGTCGAGTAAGGAGCGTGTTTGGAGTACGCGGTATCAAAGCTTTCATTAGGCATTGTTCTGCTTCAGTATTTGTACTAGAGCTTCCCCAGCCATATAGAATCCGCATCTCAGATGGTAGGACGAATGCTAAAAAAGTGGTGTACGAAAAGTATAGACCCACAAAAGGGTGAAATTACCCCCTCCGGTAGCTAAAGGGGGGGGACACAGCGCACGCGCGAATCTCTCCCCTACAGAGTCTCTCTTCCGTTCGGGTTTGCAAGGGAACCGAGGCAAGTATTAGTGTGTAGGGGCCAAGCAGCCTCAATTTTTTTGTTTTATTTTTTACAGTGTTCGTATGTGTGTGTTGTGTTTTAATACAACCCCATTCTACATATAGATTTACCATATTATTTGCGTGTTGGTTTGTAATTTGTAACGTGATAGCGAATTAAAAACGATGTGAATATCTGTGTGTGATATATTACGTACGATTTTAAAGCACATCGGCTTCCACTCTGTGATTAACAGATTGCTATTTCCAGTTTAAATTCGCAGCGCTGCTCTTCCAGTGAGTATAACGGTTCGAGTTCTTAGCATGCTAGTTCAGTGAACGAGTCAAATATGATCATGCGATTTGTGGGAGAGGTTATGTAATATTACATACAATTTTGTTTCTAGGTTATGTTATCATTTCTCTCGATTCAACTTCAGTTTTAATAACTTCTGATTCCTTTTCATGTTTTTTTTTGTACACCTGCAACAGTTTTTGTGCGAGATCGTGCGTATTTGCTTGGTTTCCGCACGAAACCAACCCGCGGTAAGTCTAAAATTCCACATTCAGTATTCCCAACCGAACACACATAACAATTTCCCTCTTCTTACCGCTTAAGCGACATATTCATTTTACTGCTTTAGGCTTTTAACATATTATTTTTAGAGACGTTCAATATAGTAATAATTATAAATTGGAAACTTACCACTGCAATTTCACCTAAATTGCACTGTTAATTATTGTTTTTAAATATTTGCAAAAATTAAGTAAACTCTACAACTCCACTAAAGTTACTGCATTCGTGATGCATGTAACATTAAGGAAGCCGTTTAAGTTCGTATTTATAGACTGGGGGGGGGGGGAAGACAGACGTATAGGGAACTCATTTTATTTTTACTAACATTTTTTATATTAACCTGGCTATACCTTTGGTTTAATGATTGAGACCCGGAAACACCGTTAGCTACCTCCTTCCACGACTGGAGTTCGATGATACTGGCGTAAAATACAAACAAATCACTTTACTAGGTACAGGAGGGAAGAAAAGTAGTTCATCCACTTAAGTAAAGTAGGAAATATCGCGATTTTGAGTGTAATAATTTTCATTAGGTTTTTTTTTAATCAAAATACAGTACAGTATTAACAATAAGTGTTTTTACTCACGAACTGAGTTATCCATGCGAACGTATGCATTATGCAGTGTACATTATACTGTCTACAGAACATTAGCGTACAATATAGTGAATGAAGTTAAAATGAAAAATAACCATAATATGGATATTTAAACACATTTTTGAAAATGGTGGCCGTTCATTTCGATACAGGCTTCAGTTCTTTTGTGCCTATTATCGCACTATAGACTATTGCATCTAATTCCAATTACCAGTTTCGTCCTTAATACTTAGTAACTCATGTTGAAATAATTCTGTACCTACTCTATAAAAGAGAACCTTACGTAGGCCTACTGTAAATTCAATCTTCACTTCTGCCAGACCCGCACAGATAAAATTACTCTGACATGCTATCTACTGTCCGTCCAAGTGGTTTTGTCGCAAGATCGTAGAAAGGGGGGAATCACATGAAAGTTAATTATTTAACGAGGCCCTTTAATTTAAGTTATTTTAAACAGTTGCATAATATTACGTAGACGTCCAATTAATTCCTAACAGAAATTAATGTTTTCAGAAAAGAGCTAAGAAAGCCAAGCAACTAGTCTTTACAGTGGAGCGAGCAGAAGCAGATGGGGGAAATCGGGATGCGACGTAGGCAAACGGACGACAGTACCTGTGCGAAAATATGATTCAATATTGGAAATTTTCGTCACTGGAAAACGCGAACATATTTCTGAAACGTACTATAGGCCTAATCACTAACTCAGTACTGCGGCCTTGGTTTCAGTGTGGACAGTTGGAACTTCGTTAGTAGAAGGGGTGGGAGTGAAGTACATTAAAAAACTCAGGTACAATAAAAGTTGAAGTAAAAATGAAATGATGTCCCTGTATATCACGGCCTGCTGGAGTATAGTAAACACAGAAAACATTTTAAAGCAACAATGTTGAAGATAGATATTTTTGTCTTCCAAAATTGCCGTCATTGAACAGAAACCAAGATGGAGATTTCATTGCAACTAATTAGAAATTCCTCAACTACGTTTCGCTTTTTCAAACTTTTCCTCGAACATGAAAACTTCAACATACCGCTCTTGTAACGCATATTACTATTATCGTTAGTCAAAATCGTTCACATTATTGTTCCAGTGCCGTAAAATGTTACCATGCCAACTAAAACGTCATAACCTCAATTATGACGGCGTAATTATGACCGAGGCTCTGTGATCCGTGGTTTCATAAGTTGCTCGTGGTGTATTGTTAGTTATTAATACTCCCGAGTTGCATACAATAATTTAGGCCTATGTGTTACTTCTTTAATAGAAAAGGAAATAAATATTAATATATCACATTAATTTGATGAATGTTTGTCAATTTTATATACGTCAGAGTCAACAGAAGTTATAATGAAATGATAACTAGGGAGTTCGTTATTAACAAACTCGTACAAAATGGATGGATGTAATATTCCTCAAGAAGTTTGTGAATTGGTTGTTGAAGTTGGAAACAAATTATTACTAACTATCCGTACCCGCGTGCTTCGCTGCACTTGTTATAAATAAATATCGTTGACTTAAATCTGTTGTATTTCCAAATACAGCTTTGTTATTGTTAGTGAATAATTAATTTATTATCAATTATAAATCGTTTGCTCCTGAATTACTTTCAAAGTTGTATTTAGAACTATAAGGCCCGATTGTATAAACCATTTAATCTTAGATCAGAGGTTAAATTGATCCTTGTTTCAGCTGAACTTGGAATTTTGTGTTGTATAAAGTCCAATCTGAGATTAATTTGTCTCAAACTAAAGTCAACTTTGACTGAAGAAATTTCTCCGATTAAGTTAGATGATCCAAGTTCAGTTATTTCTTTTCTGTTTGAAATATACGAGTGACAGATTGTGCTAATAAAATATACATTATTATTAATATTAATAGATATGATAGGTACATTTATATATATATTTCTTTCAATTTCTTGCCTTAATACACAATCTTATATTTTGTAAGGCTCTATCGCGTTCATCAGTATCAAATAACATAACCTATAATTATATTATGTTTATAACAACCATTAATTATTAATGGATATGATAGGTACATTCATAAATTTTCAATTAACTCTATTACTAAACGAAAATTGTCGGTTTATAAAGTTTTATTATGTTTAGCAGTATCAAACACCATAACATAACAACTCTGAGAACAGTCAACCTTCTTCTTATTGTCCGCCATTATTTACATTGCCCAAAAAACCAGTGTCTCCAACAGATTGTACGGAAAGTCGCCAAAAAGTAGTTGTAAAGTCGCTAGATTTCTCATTATCAACAAAGAAAGATTAAATTTTGTCACTATGGGGTGCTAAAAAGGTCACTAAATCCCTATTTAAGCAATATAAAAGTTAAAAGAAATTGTTGTTGAAAAGGAGTTAAAGTCGCTAGATTGGCAACACTGAACAAATCTGTCCGCGCATCACGTATTTCACCTGTTTATGCGATGTTGCCAAATCCTTTTCACGTGAACTTAGATTGCATTTGAACCAAGGTGATTTGATCGCAGAAAAGTTTTATACAATAGAAGAAGTGTCTGAACTCGGTTCACTTTTCGATCTTCGATCAAAGTTGATCTTTAGTCAGGGAGTTTTATACAATTGGGCCTAAATGTAACTTTTATTACCATGCAATAGTTTCTGGAGTTGTTCGATTAATTATACTTTTAAGCTTGGTATAATGTTAGATCTGAAATAAAATACATTTGTAAGAATTGAATTTTGTCACTCTCAGCTGGAAGAAGATTACTCTATATTCGTGAGTAACGTCGTATATTAATCTCACGTGGCCAGGATATAAAAAGCATTGTTGTTTTAAAACAAATATATCTCGCCATATGGTAATGCAGAATTCCTGCATGGAAATATTGTGTACTTCGGTACATCATAGACCCTAGTAATATCAGTCCTATCAAAATTTTGCATAGGCTAGAATAAAAGTTATCGGAAATCTTTTTTAAAGAAACTTTTGTTGTGTAACATTTGTCAAAAAAATGAGTAATAAGCGAGATATTTCGATTTATTTAATTCAAGCCCCCTTATAACCCCCCTTTTAAATAAAGTATTTTGAATAACATATAACCTAAAATCTAAGTTACAACGAACTTAATTTATATTTCAATTTTCATCGAAATCCGTTCAGCCATTATCGCGTGAAAAGGTAACAAACATCCAGACAGACAGACATACAAAAAAAAATTCAAAAAGTGATTTTCGGTTTTAGGATGATTAATTACACATGTTAACAGCAATTATTTTTGGAAAAGCGAAAATTACTAGAAAAATTTCGCTTACAGATTTATTATTAGTATAGATTCGTGTTTTATTTTATCAATTTATGTGTTTTGTGTTTCAATAAATTTCAGAAGTTGTGTAAATTGAAAACATTACTCTCTTGCAATAGCCTGTAATCATGGAAACTTTATAGGCACGTGGGCATGTTATAAATTCCTAATGTTCATGCGGGAGTAATGCAGTTCCTTGTAATCCGAGGAGTAACACTGCTATAATGACGTAGCCCTATAAGTAAGACATAAAGTTAATATTATTATGAAACGACTTGCAATGCAATAATATTTAATATATCATTGTTGCCATAGCAACCCCCTTTCCTTATAGATCATGATATCAAACTATCCATCATTACAAATATGTTATTTCTTTATTGTTTTATAATCATGGTGTACAAAAAAAGACACGATTGAAGCATGTTTGTAATGTTAGGATACGTTACTGCATTCGGTACAATTAGCTGGCTTTACTCGTTCCCTAAACACTGATTCATGCAATGAAGTAGACCTATAACATTATAATTTAGTTTCATTATATTATTATGAAACTTCTAGGCAGTGTTCGAATTGATAAAAATGTAGGAGGGAAACATTTCTCGTTGGCACTATTTTGTTATTACTTGTTGTATTATGTGGAAGGAAACAATAATCATATTCAAAGTACATGATTGTGTCTTGTGACCAGAACATTGTACAACATGGAAATATAAAAATTGGAAATATATGGGAAATTCCTTTTATTCGGTTGAGAAGCTTTTATCATTCAGTCTGCCCTCAAAAAAGCTAAACGTCAGAGTTTATAAAACAGTTATATTACCGGTAGTTCTGTATGGTTATGAAACTTGGACTCTCACTTTGAAAGAAGAACAGAGGCTAAGGGTGTTCGAGAATAAGGTGCTTTGGAAAATATTTGGGGCTAAGAGGGATGAAGTTACAGGAGAACAGAGAAAGTTACACAACACAGAACTGTACGCATTGTATTTTTCACCTGACATAATTAGGAACATTAAACCCAGACGTTTGAGATGGGCAGGGCATTTAGCACGTGTGGGTGAATTCAGAAATGTATGTAGAGTGTTAGTTGGGAGACCTGAGGGAAAAAGACCTTTGGGGAGGCCGAGATTTAGATGGGAGGATAATATTAAAATGGATTTGAGGGAGTTGCGATATGATGCTAGGGATTGGATTAATCTTGCTCAGGATAGGGACCGATGGCGGGCTTATGTGAGGGCGGCAATGAAAGCCATATGTAAGAAAGTCCTTACGTTGTATTTCTCATTCTGAATATTTAAATTACAGATATTTTCTTATGTTTCCAATTGTGGGTGTAGCTTTGCAGTGCGGTTATTTCTCGAAACGATTGCGAAATAAATGATTGGTTGATTGGCAAACTTACTCGTGTTAAATTACATAAGCAACTGTGGCTTACAGCTGTTTCGGTGCTTCTTCACACCATCCTCAGTGCGTCATCTCGAACTTCGCTGCCTGTTGTGGGGGTGCGTTTGCGTGTTGAAAAGTGGAGTCAAATAGTGTGTGTGTTCTGAAATTGATTTGTGTGTTGAGAATTTGATCGGGATGTGTTTTAGTGTGTGTGTATATTTCATATTGTTCTAGTGTGTTGAGTTTTTGGTTTTTGGGTTGTATGTGTAGGATTTCCATGTCTGTATTTATGTTATTGTATGTATGGTTAGCATTAGTTACGTGTTCTACATTGGACAGACAGGCAGATCACTCCAAACACGCTACAAAGAACACATTAAAGCAATAACCAGAGGACACAATACATCCACATGCGCCGAACACATAACTAATGCAAACTATACATACAATAACATAAATACAGACATGGAAATCCTACACATACAACCCAAAAAACAAAAACTCAACACACTAGAACAATATGAAATATACACACACACTAAAACACACTCCGATCAAATTCTCAATACACAGATCAATTTCAGAACACACACTATTTGACTTCACTTTTCAACACGCAAACGCACCCCCACAACAGGCAGCGAAGTTCGAGATGACGCCAAGATCTAGTAGGCTCTGAGGATGGTGTGAAGAAGCACCGAAACAGCTGTAAGCCACAGTTGCTTATGCAGTTTAACACGAGTAAGTTTGCCAATCAACCAATCATTTATATATGTGTTAAAAGTAGTATACGCAAGATTCAAGATGAATATTGCGAAATGTTACACAGGATTTTAAATTATGGAAAAAAATAATGGAAAATTAAAGAGGATACGGGGATATACTGAGTAAGAAAAGGGGGAGGGTGATCATAAGAAGAAAAAGAAGACTTGGGAATATTAACAGCGCAGCGGTGCCATGCGTAACACGGTGGATATTAGTGGCACGCAACTGCTAGCGAATTTAATGCATTGCTAAATAAATGCATGTTTTTAAGATGGGTACGTGTCTCGGTTGCCATAACTTTATTATTCCCTTTCCTACCGTGGTTAATGATTATGATGATACGACCGCAACTCATCATTTTCTATCCTACCATGGAGTTTCTATCGTTGCTTGCATTCCTACCAGCAGATGGCATTAAGCATGACTCCAACTGGTAGTTAGGGGAATTTGAAATATCCGGTATTTAATGTGTTAATAATAGTATATGCAGCTATTGATGTATAATTGCCTATTAAAGTAAACATAGGCTGAACTTTATCTACAGAAAATAGCCATCGAAAAGATTTGTATTAATCCTAGATGAAAATACCTGGAACATAACAAATCCTATAAAATATTCGAATTACATTTACAATATTATTAGACCGTTGTAATTAGAAGGCATGTAATATTCCAGACATTACACATCTGTTACATAATAATGTATACTAAGAATATTACCAAAAAAATATATCCCAGTCTTTCTTATGTAGAATTATCAAGACATTATCACAAGAAACTTTCATTTTGTACACAAATTAACGATCGTTTCATTTCCATTTGTCCACATACAGGATTATCATTAGCATTATTGCAAGAGATTTTCTTTTGTCTATAAATTTACGAGCGTTTCAATTCCAGTAGTCTATATGTAGGATTATCATTGGAATTATCACAAGAGAGTTTCATTTTGTCTATAAATTCACAAGCGTTTCAATTCCAGTCATCTATAGGTGTATGTAGGATTATCACTGGCATTATCAGGAGAGATTTTCATTTTGTTGATAAATTCACGAGCGTTTCAATTCCAGTAGTCTATAAGATATGAAGGATTATCATTGAGATTTTTATTTTGTCGATAAATTTACGAGCGTTTCCTTTCCAGTCGTCTATATGTAGGATTATCAGGAGAGTTTTATATTTTGTTGATAAATTCACGAGCGTTTCAATTCCAGTCGTCTCTGTAGGATTATCATTGGCATTATCACAGAGGTTTTCATTTTGTCAAAAAATATTACGAGCCTTTCAATTCCAGTGTATAGATAGGATTATCTTTGCATTATCAGAAGAGTTCATTTCGTCGATAAATTTACCAGCGTTTCTTTCCAGTCGTCTATATGTAGGATTATCATTGGCATTATCAATAGATATTTTTCATTATAGTTTCATTATTGTCAATAGAACTTTTCATTTTGTCGATAAATTCACGAGAGTTCAAATTCCAGTCATCTATATGTAGCATTAGTCTATCATTTTCATTATCACAAGAGATTTAAATTTTGTCGATTAAGTCTTTTATTTTGTTGAAAAATGTACGAGCGTTTCAATTGCAATAGTCTATAATATATTATCACAAGATTTTCTTAACCAAAAGCAATTGTTTTTAAAAGTAGACTTTGCATTGTTTGAACATCTTTATTGATCGGTTGCAATTGCTGCCGCGTGACACCTAGTTGACAATGTACAGTACATAAACAATTGAAATTCTGTGTTAACATTTTATTTAATTTTGTTGCAAAAGTGTATCATTGTTTGAAAGTTTTCTATTTTTAAAGTAGGCCTATCACTTTATTTTCGTACATAGAAAAACGCGCCTTGCTATGTATTTTATATAGTAACGGATTATAAAAATTTTATAATACACTCTTGGTAACATGAATCTAAATGCTTACAATAATAATAATCTTACTGATTTTAAGTCGCTGTAATATGGTTACTGAGAAACACAAACGTGGCATCCTGGATTATGTAAAAGAAATCAAATTTGTATAGAGTTTTTACGAATTTTCTTGAAAAAGTACTTTTTTTTTACATCAGCATTATAAACAAACAGTCTTTGTCGTTAGTAAAAATCGTGCACAATACGTCACATTATTGTACCAGTATCGCAAAATATTAGTGCTAACTTAAACATACCATAATGGCCTCTATTATGACGGCATAACTTGTGCCATAAAATTTATATTATATGAACGTAAATTATTTTCCGTTCGGTAATATTTAGTATGTATCATTGCTGTCGTAGTAATGCAATCTTCATAGACCATGATAGTCAAATTTAATGTGCTATTTCTTTATTAATTGTTTTTTTTAGAATGTCGTAAAATAACGTGTGAAATATGTTTATAATGTTATGCAATTATTGCATTCCTAAATATTGACTTATGCAATAAACTATAACTTAATCTACAGAGGGTCGTACTGAAAGTCATTGCAACACATTGCTATAATTTCAATTTCAACAATGTAACAAAAACGATTATATGAGCCCTTCAGAGTAGAAGTTGTGTAAGTCAAAATGGGTAATGAGGGTTAAAGTAAACATTCTGTAAAATACAGCGCAAAGTAGCAATTAATATTGAATTTATTTAAACTATTAGTAGTCAGTGGATAGCACGAAGGACATATTAATTGCTACTTTATGCTGTATTTTACATAATTTTTACTTTAAACCTCATTACTCAATTTTGACGTACTACTTCTGCTCTGAACGACTCATATGATCATAATCTACAGACTTTACACTATCTATTGACATATTATGACGTCATTAACTTCTATCATGTGACCACAGATCTGTGGAGAGTTACGTCATGTACTATGGTGAGTGATATGCAAGTGTTTGTGTAAGTTTAATGTAGGGAGATACTGTCCTCCAACCACGAGAAAGTGTCAGGGAAATGAGACGCAGCGGGATGATCCTATGAATGAATGTTGATGTCATAAGATGTCATAAGGTCACACACGTGGGTAGACGCATTTCTATTCGCTAACTCTCAAAGAACAAACGATAACACTGATACACAAATACTTATACTACCCTAGTTACAAAATTAGATCACAGTTAATCTCCTGATCTTTTAATCCCTCCATACAGGAAATAACATATGCAGGAGAGCGCATGGTTTTTAAATTGACATAACGGTAATATTATCTATCTACTTCGCTCCAATAGATGACGCAATAGTAAGCACATTTCTTTCACGGTTAATCTCCTGGTTGGAGAACAGTAAAGGAGAAGGGGAAACCCAGTGCTGGCACGTAGCCTATTACGCCTATAGCACCAAGAAGGCCGCCAGGCTTAACGTCCCCGTCCGACGGACGAATCACTATCACCAGTGACATATGCCTTCTCTTCATATGCATTGCGGAGAGATTTGGGATTTAACCCAGGCGTACAATCTAGTGGTTAGAAGTTGTGCACCGCTATCTCTCCTAATCCGAAGGTAGAAGTTTTACACGAAAATCTGTGACCCCGCTGGGGATCGAACCTGGCCCGGCTACTCTGGAGGCACACACGTTACCACAGAGCTAACTCGGCGGACTAATGCCTAGATGTAAGACCAGGACGTTGATTTTTGTACTGCTAAAGTAAATATAATTTTTATTGCGTGTTCTTATGTTTGAATATCAGTATAAATTAGAATCTTTATCGAAGTTATGGAATTAACTAGCTTATGTTATAAAAGTTAAAATACTTCGATAATTTAATATTTGTGGCATCGTTGTGACATCAAAATCGGCAAATTAGATTACTAAGACTCTGTAATTATTAGTTCAAGGCAAAAAGTCGGGTTCACTCAACCAGTAGTAATGATTTTCTGTTATCTTTGTTGCCACACTTGAAATATGTGCTTAAAAATTCATTAAGCGGGTGAAGGTACAGGCCATATTTAGAGTACTTATACAGAGTTTAACTTTGTGAACGATTGCTAATGACACCTATCAGTGTATCGGCTGAAAACTGATATTATAGGCCTAGTTTTTTACTGTCGTCACGCGAGGATTCTCTGCTCTGTGATTGGTAGCACAACTTCTGCATAATACAGGGAGTGTTTTATCCTACACTTCTGCACTCTGGAATGCGTGCGTGTTCACGACTATTCCAGAATGTTTTGACTCGTAACTCTTCCCATAAACAGTTGTTTTAACTGTAAACACGCTGTATATTTTATTTATATTACCATAATCTTGGTCAACAACTGTTGTTGTTTGGTGAGATTGACAAGGGAGAATCGTGGAGACAAAATGCCACGTGTCAAGGTGTACGGTTTGATGAACATATTCCTACACAACTGCATTATAGGCATAGATATATTACCTTTCGAAACCGTGACAATAAAAGGCTTCTGGATTATGTATCACTTGCTTTTGGTATTTGGTACTCATAACTGTACCGAAAGGGTGGCATCACAGATTACGCATATTATCGCTTTGACTTCCATTTTTGTTTTATTTTAATTTTTATTCTATAATGTCATTGCCAATATAGGTAGGCCTATGTATAGTCTATTTGTAGGGCCTATTTGTATTTATTTACATTCAGGAGACTGTTTTGTTTTTAATATACAGGGTGATCCGTTTGGGCATGGATAAAATAAAAACACCGTAAAACATTTACTACTGAACTTCATTTTTTGAAACTTCGTGCATACAACACTGAAAGATGGGAGATTCCTCAGAGCTCAACATGGCTCTGCACAACTAATAACGGTGATGCAATTCAGCCCATGTCCGTTGTAACATAAGAGGAGTGACTTGTTGAAAAGTTTGAGTAATTTTTACTCTCAGATCATCAATGTTCCTGGGTTTCTGTGAATAGACAAAACCCCACATGAAGAAGTCAGGAGGGGTTAGATCTGGGGAGTTTGGGGGCCAAGCCAAGAGATAGCTGCTTCTCGTACTGGATTAGTGATTCAAGACGGTGCTCATCCCGTCGTATCCCGACCACATAGTAACTCGTAATGAGTGCACCTCTGTACATAGTGCGTTGGACACTGTGCCACTGTCACATATTCTGTGACACAGTACATGAGGGTAGGCCAGCAAAGGAAAAACCGAGAGATAGAACTTAAACTGATGGGATTCGATCCGGCATCGGAACTGGAATCCGGTGTCGCTTAGTGGATAAAGCGTCAGCACGTTGAGCCGAAAACCCGGGTTCGAGTCCCGGTGTCGGAGAGAATTTTTCTCTATTCTATCCATCCATCATCATATGGTAACGCAGAATTCCTACACGGACATATCATATGTACTTCGGTACATCATAATACTACGTAATTATGTTATATTCAGAAAACCAGCTTCAACGGCTAGAAGGATCTGTGTGATGGCCACACGTTACCCCATACTGGTTGATTGATTGTCCACATCTGTTATGGAAAGTGTATGTGACTGCAGTAGTAGATTGGTAGGCTTTAGCTCTCTTAGAGCTGTTGCTCCTTGGATTTTTCATGAATTAAGTATAATATTGTTTATGCTCGACCATGCCGAAATGTACTAATTATACATCTGGTAGCAGTCCTTTAATGCATGTCATTAAAGTACACTTACTCATTAAAGTACAGGTCTTCAGCCAATGATAACTCAGCTTACATGTGTTCAGCCAATGACAAGTCAGCTTTGTACCGTTATAAAACCGCAAGTATCGATTATTCTCGGATATGCAATCGAAAGAGAATTAGAAAAAGTCACGGAGGCTGGAAATCCAATACTGTCGCAGAAGGTTATGTTCTGTTACTATAATAATTAGCGTTAATTGTAAATAATATTCAAATAAATCCAATTTGTCATCCCGTTTTCCAATGTCGAATTCAATAATCAAGGTTATAATGTTATAATATTATCAAGTTTAACGGGACTACGTCAAGGTCAATGACATTATTGTTCCTCGGAAAAAAATCAATACTTTCGCGTCTGCGCACATCTCACAATTCACGACCTAGAACAAGGTCACTTCCGATCTTGTCAGATACAAATAAAATGTATACATCTGAATACCGGTAATTTCAAGTTATAATTATGGTCTAGCATAAAAAGTCGTATGAAACTCGCCTGTAATGGTAATTAAGTAGCTCGTATGAAAATTATGAAACTCGCTTGCGCTCGTTTCATAAATATCCATACTCGATTCTTAATTACTATCATTATAGGCTCGTTACATAATGTACTATTATTTCATATTTACCTTAAATTTTCATCGATCAAAGCAAATTTATTGTTTCAAATAAAGTTAGTTGTTGGTGTAATATGATACAAAACACAGAACATATACAGCGGGCAGGTTTTTCAGAGTTAATTCTATTCTTACAGAATAGCGTTGGACGAATACCATGACGCCTACAGTGGCTTCCGCCCATATTCTTTCGTTCTACGAGTCATTCTCTCACCGTTTGTTTGTTTATTCGGTGCTAAATAACATGATGAGTCAGGCGGTGTTGGTCTACAGACTGGCCATGGTCCCGACCGTAGGAGTTGTCTGTTCCGTTCAGGGTTGAGGATGCACCTTATTGTAATTTTTAACCCTGCGTTACTCATGTTATAAATATTCTCACCATTGCTCAGGTGGGGTTTCACAAACCCCATTTTAAATAACTAATATATTTTTCCGCAAGTTTCAGAAATCAGATAAACGCAATTAAATATACTATTCTTAGTTCACTTAAACAATTTCTTAAGTGAACTCTTCTGGATGTGATTGAAAAGTATACAGATGCACAGAGTACACACTAGTTCCATCTCTTAGATTTTCGTTGAAATATACGCACCGGGGTTTACCACACCTCACCTGAGTAATGCAGGGTTAAAAAAAGATTTAATGACTTGTCGAGGCGATATTTCTAAGAAAAAGTCATGAAAAAAAGTTGAATAGTTGATTGTAAGAGCGAAGAATATTTATGTACTCATAAAAAAAAAACTTTGATATAACTTCCAGCCTGAAAACTAACTACTGTTTTGAAATGTATTAGAGAATTGTGCAACTCGTCGTGATTGTAATGGATTCAGATTGCGTTTTCTTAATAAATGTTTCTCAAGAAGAATTTCGTTGACACGGTTGTGCTCGTCTGAATACAGGGTGTTTCTGAGGTGGTGTTACAAACTTTAAGGGATGATGGCGAAGGGCACATGTATCAATTTGAGATAAGGAACCCTGGTCCGGAAATGACAGAGTCGAAAGTTACAAGCAAAAATAGTTGTGTGGAAATGAAATAATTTTATTTCTCTGTACACCTTATTTATGTATGTTTATCTGTACATCTTACACGTACTGTATTCATCTGACGTTGTTTACGTTGTCTACTTACAGTATTCCATTCAATGCGCTGTCTGAGGGATGGGGACAGGAAACTACACTAAATCAATGCAGATAGCGTAATGTGTAACGGACATGGTCGGTCCTGATATGCACGTCTGTAGACAGCAGTGTATGTGTACAAGTTGCAGTGTCCAGTCGATCAGTCCTAGTGAAATGGAGGAGTACACGAGAGCGGAATAAGCAGACCTGATTTTCGAATACGGATGAGCCAATGGGAACAGTAGACAAGCTCACAAATTGTATCGGATACAAGTACCCACGTAGGAGACATCCGGCCCATATCATTTTTCCACGACTGTTCCAAAAGTTGAGGGAAGGAAGGCACGTGGTGCCAAATTACAATTCCATTTCTACACAACTATTTTTGCTTATAACTTTACCGTCCCTTACGGAGCTTATTTCCGAAGACATTCTGAGCAAAAAAAGTCATATAATCATTTGTCCTAATTTCAGTATTTTCAGAATTACACTAATTTGAAGTTGTTTGTAAAATACCTTTTTTCTTTAGTTTTAAGGGTAAAAGAATATTACAGATAAAGGATGAATTATTCAGGAGTATCATTCCTTGAATTAGCTATTATTCTAAAACTAAAAATGTGTTGTGAATTTCATAGTTCCTTCGTACACATTTTTTTTTCGATTTTAAAGTACAAAATTACATTTTTCTTACACATTTGTCACAGCAATTGTTACATATCAAGCCACTCTTGTCATTTCTTTGAGCCTGTACATTAGGATGCAGAATTAAACTCTAAATAATAAAGTTCCTAAAGTCGTATGATTTGTAACAATTTTTGTTGTAAGTGCGTGAGAATGATGTAATTTTTAGTTAAAAATTGAAAAATAGAATCTGTACAAAGTAACTAACACATATTTAGCTTCAGAACACTAGCCAATTAAAGAAATGATACTTTTGAATAGTTTATTCTCTATTTGTAATATTCTTTTGTGCGAGATCGTGTGTATTTGCTCGTTTTCCGCACAAAACCAATACGCGGTAAGTGTGAAATACCACATTCAGTATTCCCAACGTAACACACATAACAATTTCCATCTTCTTACCGCTTAAGCGCCATATTCATTTTACTGCTTTAGGCTTTTAACGTATTATTTTTAGACACGTTTAACATAGTAATAATTATAAATTGGAAACTTACCACTGCAATTTCACCTAAATTGCACTGTCAATTATTGTTTTTAAATATTTGCAAAAATTAAGTAAACTCTACAACACCACAAAAGTTACAGCATTTGTAATGCAAGTAACATTAAGGAAGCCGTGAAAAAATCAACAAGATTCCAGATGCCGATGTTATTACTGCAATATGTTATATAAATAATATTGTTAAAATATTAAAATGAAAAATAAATAATTACATAACCTTACCGTTTGTTTTAAGTTCGCATTTATAGACTGGGGGGGGGAGACAGACGTATATCACGGCCTGCTGGAATATAGTAAACACAGAAAACATTTTATAGCAACAATATTGAAGATAGATATATTGTTTTCCAAAGTTGCCGTCATTAAACAGAAACTAAGATGGAGATTTCATTGCAACTAATTATAAATTCCTCTTTCAGGTATGTAATAAACGATCTTCGCACAAAATAATGTACGATACACGAGCGGTATGTTTGTTTTCATGTTCTCGGAAATTAAAAAAGCTCAACTACGTTTCGCTTTTTCAATCTTTTCCTCGAACATGAAAACTTCAACATACCGCTCTTGTAACGCATATTACTATTACTAAACAAAAAGGTATTTTACTAACAACTTCAAATTAGTGTAACTCTGAAAATATTGAGATTAGGACAAATGTTTATATGACATTTTTTGCTTAGAATGTCTTCGGAAATAAGCTGCGTAAGTGGCGGTAAATCCTCGTGGATAACTCTGTATATTACGCAAAAACCGAACTTTCTTGGCGTGTAGACATTTGCATAGTGTTGATTTAATTAAGGTGTAATTATTATTAGTGACCGCAGAAGCGCTGTGACATATCGGCATATTCTGACTGTGAGATAAAAAAGCGCTTTTGTTTTCAGGATAGAGATAAAAACTTAGGATATCGCGAAACAAAAATGTAGTAATATGTCACTGTCCATTGCAAAGCCACACCACATGACAGGATAAGTATGGACTAATGACCGCCATAACAACCACGTATTTGCAAAGTTCCAAGGTCCCTCTCATATTTTTGGTAGTAGTGATACTGTCACGATGGTGTTTTTGTTTAGTAGATTATTTTACGACGCTTAGGTTATTTAGCGTCTGAATGAGATGAAGGTGATAATGCCGGTGAAATGAGTCCGAGGTCCAACACCGAAAGTTACCCAGCATTTGCTCATATTTTGGGTTGAGGGAAAACCCCGGAAAAGACCTCAACCAGGTAACTTGCCCCGACCGGGAATCGAACCCGGGCCACCTGGTTTCGCGGCTAGACGCGCTAACCGTTACTCCGCAGGTGTGGACACTATGGTGTTGAAAACGGCAAAAGCGTTGGTCGAAAACTGTGGTATTGATTTCAGATCTCAACTATAGTATTAATTAATTAATTAATTAATTAATTAATTTCATTCATTCATTCAATCCTTCATTCATTCTTTTATTCATTAATTGTGTTCTGCCCGAAGGCATGTCTTCCACTGCAAACCCAGCATTCTCCAATCTTTTCTATTTCCCACCTTCCCCTTATCTCTGCATATGATCCATATATCTTAATGTTGTCTATCATCTGATATCTTCTACCCCGAACTTTTCTTCCGTTCAACATTTCTTCCAGAGCATTCTTCAGTAGACAGTTTCTTCTTAGCGTCAATTTCTTTTTCTCTTCCTGATCAGTTTCAACATTATTCTTTCTTCAGCCGCTCTTTCTAGCACAACTTCATTTCTTATTCTGTCTGTCCATTTCACACGCTCCAGTCTTCTCCATATCCATATTTCAAATGCTTCTAGTTGTTTCTCTTCACTTCGTCGTAATGTCCATGTTCCTGCCCCCATACAAAGCTACACTCCACACAAAGCACTTCACTAGTCTCTCCCTTATTTTTCCAGAGGTCCACAGAAGATGTTCCTTTTTCTATTAAAAGCTTCCTTTACCATTCTTATCCTCCTTTTGACTTCCTATTAGCAGTTATTTTACTGGTTATAGTAGGCTACGCCCCAAGCTGTTCACTTGTTCGACTGTCTCATCTCGAATTCTCAAGTTTACCTTCTTTAGTTTTCTTCCGATAACCATGGTCTTCGTCTTGTATGTATTTGTCATCTCATACTGCTCACATCTGCCAACGAAAGAAAAGTTCGGGGCAGAAGATGATATCAGATGATACACAACATTAAGATACATGGATCATATGCAGAGACTAAGGGGAAGGTGGAAAATGGAGAAGATTGGAGAATGCTGAGTTTGCAGTGGAAGACATTATTATTATTATTATTATTATTATTATTATTATTATTACTGTCTACACTTGTGGAGTAACGGTTAGCGCGTTTCGCCGCGAAACCAGGTGGCCCGGGTTCGATTCCCGGTCTGGGCAAGTTACCTTGTTGAGGTTTTTTCCGGGTTTTTTTTTTCTCAATCCAATATGAGCAAATGCTGGGCAACTTTAGGTGCTGAACCTCGGACTCATTTCACCGGCATTATCATCTCATTCAGACGCTAAATAACCTAAGATGTTGATAAAGGATCGTATAATAACATACTAAAATAAAAAATTAAAAAAATATATTTTTTGTAATATTATTAGTACAATTTCAAAACCTTATAAAAAGAACCCTGCACAACGTAGCATAGCATCTTAGCTAATCCCCTACATTGATTTATTTCGTCGAATTTTTTGGCGTTGTCGTCGCCCTGGGTGGCACAGCGGTATAGCGCTGGTCTTCTGTGCCCGAGGTCGCAGGTTCGATGCCGGCCCAGGTCGATGACATTTAAGTGTGCTTAAAATGCGACAGGCTCTTGTCACTAGATTTACTGGCATGTAAAAGAACTTCTGCGAAACTAAATTCCGGCACACCGGCGACGCTGATATAACCTCATTAAATAAAACATAATTTTTTTTTAATCCTTGGCGTTGTTAAATTGTACAGAATTTCAACATCACATTTTTGGGGTGAGGTTTAGGGCCTATCAGTATAAATATTCTGCCGGGGCTAACTCTAATAGCTCTCTACTGGGTGTTTGCTATGGTCGTACTTCCTCTTTCCTATTCGAATGCTGAGGTAGAACGCCTGTTCTGCTAGCCTAACTTAGTGAAACCAAAACTACTGCCCTTAAAGATGCCGATTACAACACCTTTGAAGAAGTACATGGTCGCTCCGTCACTGGCAGTACACGGCGTATAGATATAACAGCTTTCAAGGAATCTACAAGATCTGGATTCACAATTGATCCTACTGTGCGTTTTGAAACGAATGAGGAACAGCCAGCAGAAGTGGATAATGAAAAAAACAATATCTACAATCCTACCGTTCTCTATTACCTCCAAAATTACCAGCTAAAAGAGCTTGAAGTAATCGGACTTCTGGTTGGAGCAAGAGGTACCGCTACTCTCTTCATGAAAGATGTGTTTAAGAGGCTTGGAATACATACATCTATTATTCCGGTTGTAACCTTAGCTGCATTGAAAGGATCAATTGCTCTCCTGAAGCATCACCTATATTCGAAATCAAACTAAGTTCATTAGCATTCTTTACATTTTTGTCAACACTTACCTCTTTATATTTCCACTAATCTTAAAATGTATTTGCAGCTATGTACTTGTAGGAGTTTTATTATCAAAACAAAATCAATGGTTCACTGAACTTGCAAACATGTATATGGTTAAGTACTCTTTGTCCCTTGTGGCAGCTCACGAATGGTGAGAAGATTTCTAAATTATTATTAATTACTAGCCGTACCCGTGCGCTCCGCTGTACCTGTTAGAAATAAATATAAAGTAAGTACATAATTAAAATAAGACGTTTGATCCAGGGAACATTCGTGTTTGATAGAAGGATAAATCGTTTATTATGTTACTTAATTTAAATTGTATTTAAATAAATAAAATGCGGTCATTTTGGTCCAGAGAGCAATCATTTGGTGCAATGACAATTCCTTTAACATGTTTCTTAATTGTTATTACATGCAACCATAGTTTAATGACGATTGACATATCATTTAGTTTTAATGTGTATACTTTATATTACTTGCTAGGTATATGTTTCAGAAGTTACTGTAATAACATTGTGGAATTATGTTCATCTAGAGAAACTACACTTTCCAATGGTGAAATAATAATTAAACAATTAATTAGCTTCCGATATTACTTCATACAAACACAGAAACATTCTCTTAATAGCTTTCGATTGTTGGTTTCCAAGGCCCCTTATAGACGAAGTCATTTGTTTTTTTATTTCAGTACAGCGCCTTAGATGGCGTTGTTGATTGTAATTTTAAAACTCATTTATCTCATTAAATATCAGTTCTATTAAAATTTTGTATAGAGTAAAACTTATCGGAAATTATTTTTAAAGAAACTTTTGTTATGTAATATTTTTCATGAAAATCAATAATAAGCGAGATATTTCGATTTATTTAATTCAGGCCCCCTTATAATCCCCCTTTTAAATAAAGTATTTTGAATGTCATATAGCCTAAAATCTAAGTTACAACGAACTTAGTTTATATTCCAATGTTCATATAAATCGGTTCAGCCATTATCGCGTGCAAAGGTAAGAAACATACAGACAGACAGACATACAAACAAACATTTCAAAAAAGCGATTTTCGGTTTCAGGATGGTTAATAATACATGTTAAACACCAATTATTTTTGGAAAATTGAAAATTAGCAGAAAAATTTCGGCTACAGATTTATTATTAGTATAGATTATCAAAACAGCTAGTGCTATACTTCACGTCAGGAACATTTTGAGGATTTCGGGAAAAACGAGTTACAAATACCAAATTTCGTGAAATCAGCAGCTACGGTAGAAGAGGAGGATATGGATGATTTAAATCTCTAAAAGCTGTGATACGTTTTGCTATTGTTATTCTTACCCGTTTCTTTAGATACATTTTTTTTTACTTGTAAATTGAGTGTAGCGACTTTTTAGCGACATTGTATATCTTATTTGGCGACTTTGAGGTGACAATTTTTGGCAACACTGTATCGGGGTCGCTGCTGTTGGACGGGAAACTGTTGACTAATGAAATAGGCTAATCCGCGTTATTTTCCGGAGGTTGAGAGCCTGGGTGTCGCATGGATACTGATTAATCCCGCGGTAAAATGCGATGAAGAGCCTGGATGAGAAGGAACTGGGTTAATGGCAGGCAGGCCGACACGGCGTATTTAATGAGCTAGGGGTGGCGGCGTTAATCAAACCCCGTCACACACAGCTTAAAGACACGCAGCGGCTTGGAGTGTTCCTGATCTCCTCCGGGAATTAATAACGTTCGTGATTTTGACAAATGCCTCAGACCGCCGTCATGTTTTAGGGAAATAAACTTTACGCATCATTGTGGGATATTTTTTATTCTTGTAGCGCGTTATAGATGTGTTAATTTGCAACGTTTCAAACCCATCATCAAAAAAATGGAATAGCAAACTTCGTTACCTACTAACGCGGTTCAGTTTTAAAATCCATATATAGTATTAGTAGTATTAGTACAGGGACATCATTTTATTTTTACTTCAATTTTTATTGTACCTGAGTTTTTGAATGTACTTCCCTCCCACCCCTTCTACTAATGAAGTCCAACCGTTCTCCACACTAATCCAAGACCGCATATACAGTCATAGTAGCCTTACCGTCACAGTACGTTCCAAAAATATGTTCGCGTTTTCCAATGACGAAAGAGCTTTCAATATTGCATCATTTTCGCACAGGTACTGTCGTCCATTTGCCTACGTCGCATTCCGGTTTTCCCCCCCAGCTTCTATTCGCCTCTGTGTAAAGGCTAGTGGCTGGGCTGTATTAGCTCTTTTCTGAGAACATTAATTTCTGTTAGGAATTGGACATCTACGTAATATTATACCCATAAAACTGTTTAAAATAACTTAAATAAAAGGGCCTCGTTAAGTAATTAACTGTCACGTGATTTCCCTCCTTTCTACGATCCTGCGACATAACCACTTGGACGGACAGTAGATAGCATGTCTGAGTAATTTTATCTTTTCGGATCGAGCGGAAGTGAAGATTGAATTTACAGTACGTAAGGTACTCTTTTACAGAGTAGGTACAGAATTATTTCAACATGAGTTACTAGTACGAAGGACGAAACTGGTAATTGGAATTACACACATTAGAACTGAAGCCTGTATCGAAATGAACCGCCACCATTTTGAAAAATGTGTTTAAATATCCATATTATGATTATTTTTCAATTTAACTTTATTCTCTATAGTGTACCCTAATGTGCTATAGACAGTATAATATAGACTGCGTAATGAATACGTCCGTATGGACAGCTCAGTTCGTGAGTAAAAACATTCATTGTTAATACTGTACCGTATTTTGATTAAACAAAAACCTAATGAAAATTATCAAACTCAAAAGCGTGATATTTCATAGTTTACGTAAATGGATGAACTACTTTTCTTCCTTCCTATACCTAGTAAAGTGATTTGTTTGTATGTTACGCCATCGAACTCCAGTCGTGGAAGGGAGTAGCAACCGTTGATCCAAAGGTATAGCCAGGTTAATATCAGAAATGTTAGTAAAAATAAAATGATGTCCCTGTAGTATTTATTTATTTAACGTGGTAGAGATAAGGCCGTCAGGCCTTCTCTGCCCCTCTACCAGGAGATTCCAACTACAATATGAACAATAAAATTATAATTAGTATTAAATTTATAATTACAATTACAAATAACATTACAATTAGTATTAAATTTACAATTACAATTACAATAAAATCAAAGTACGAAAAGATTACCTGAATAATTAAAGCTAGATAATTTATCATAGAGAAACAAAGAATATTTTATATTTACTGAATTACAAATTAAATCTAGAATAACAAAATTGTATAGTGATGAAATTACTGAATATTGAAATATTTTGTGATAGATTAAAGAAACTGTTTACAAGAATCATTTACTGACAAAGTGCCTAGTAAGTTTTCGTTTGAATTCAATTTTATTTCGACAGTCCCTGATGCTAGCAGTTAGCGAATTCCAGAGTCATGGCAGGGCTATTGTGAAAGAAGATGGGTATGAGGAGGTGCGATGGGATGGTATTGTTAGTATTGTTTCATGACGAGAGCGTGTGTTCAGATTATGGTGGGAAGAAAGGTAAGTGAAGCGAGACGACAGGTACGAAGGAATAGAAGAGTTCAAGATTTCGAAGAGAAAGAGAAGTGAATGTAAATTTCTTTTCTTATCTAGTTTAAGCCAATCTATTGCTTCCAGGGATGGGGTAATATGATCATATTTACGAACATTGCTTACAAAACGTATACACAAATTATGAGCACGTTGAAGTTTCATTTTGTTGTCGCTGGAGAGGTCAGTCAGTAAAATGTCCGCATAGTCGAAATAGGGAAATACAAGTGTCTGCACAAAGGACTTTTTTAAGCAAGAGGGGAGATGAACATTTATCCTTTTTAGCACATGGATAATAGAATATACTTTTCTGCAGGTTTCTGTGATTTGCATGTCCCAGTTGAGATTATTATCCATGTGAATGCCAAGATTTTTTACTGAAGAACTGAAAGGGATATGCACTGTACTTACTTTAACAGGGGAAATGTCGAGGTGTTTTACAGCGTCGGTTTGCCGTTTGTGTCCTAATATAATTGCTTGTGTCTTTCCAGGATTGATTTTAAGACGTAGTTTCTTTGTCCATGTCACAATCGAGTCAATGTCTTCGTTCAATTTATCTATAGCGTCCCTCTTATGAAACTTGAACTCTGCGACGTGTAGGTGAAGCTACTCGTATTTTCATAACGCTTTCAGTCTGTGTATGAATTGGTTCGCGGTCTCCTGGGTGCGAGACATGCGTTGTTATGAAACACGGACTGTCGGCGGAATGTCTGGCTGATTCCATTCACGTCCAAGTGATGGCACTGCACACAGAGGAGACTACGTACGTTTCTACGTCATTTCCTCTACCAAGATCGGCGATGGGAACGACCTGGCGATTGTTTTAAAGTTCAGTTCAGCCTCGCATGGAGGCACTGCTTTACTTAGCTACCCTTCCAAATTCCGACATAGAGCATTATGTTGTCATTTACGACTCTGTTAGTTGTTCTGCAAATTGTGAGATATTTCAGTAGTTTTTAGCTGTTCTTTGCGGTTTGAATTGCAAATAATTAAAAGCTATTTTGTTAATAGTGCACCGTGGTTTGGTTCCGAGGTTCGAGGTTCAAACTCGGCCTAGGGCAGTGAATTTTTAAAGACAATAACATTGTTTACACAGTTTCATACCGGAGAGAAGAGGTAGGAGAAAAGCTGGAAAATCGGGAATACCGGAAAATATCTCGGAATTTTGAAAACCGGGAAATGTCAGGAAGTTTAAAAAAATCCTGGAACTTTATTCCTTCTTTCGTGATGATGATGATGATGATGATGATGATGATGATGATGATGATGATGATGATGATCTCTGATCGAGGTGCTGGGAGATACGTAGGCCTACAGTAGATCTAAATAAAATAAAATAAAATTGAATTCAAACGCAAACTTACTAGGCATTTGGTCAGTAATTCATTTCTTGTAAATAGTTTCCATAATCTATCACAAAATATTTCAATATCCAGTAACTTCATTGCTATACAATTTTGTTATTCTAGGTTTAATTTGTAATTCAGTAAATATAAAATATTCTTTGTTTTTCTATATGATAAATTATCTAGCTTTCATTAGTCAAGTAATCTTTTCGTACTTTGATTTTTATTGTAATTGTAAATGTAATATTGTAATTTTATTTGTAATTGTAATTGTAAATTTAATACTAATTGTAATTTTATTCTTCATATTATAGTTGAAATCTCCTAGTAAGTTTAGAGGGCCAGAGAAGGCCTGACGGCCTTATCTCTACCAGGTTAAATAAATAAATACTAATACTAATCTATTACCAGCCAATACATGTCCACACCTGTGGAGTAACGGTTAGCGCGTCTGGCTGCGAAACTAGGTGGCCCGGGTTCGATTTCCGATTGGGGCAAGTTAACTGGTTGAGGTTTTTTCCTGGGGTTTTCCCTCAACCCAATATGAGCAAATGCTGGGTAACTATCGGTGCTGGACACCGAACTCATTTCACCGGCATTATCACCTTCATCTCATCAGACGCTAAATAACCTGAAATGTTGATAAAGCATCGTAAAATAACCTACTAAAAAAACCTACGTCTCACTTCACGATATGTGTCGGAAGGAAAACAGTTGTTTGCATCTGAAGTCTGACTAGTGTAATATGTAGGCCTAGCTAGTCGGCGATGTATGCAATGGAGGGGGAAAGGAACTGGCCACCCTATCCCATTATCTCCTGGCCTAAGTGGTGCCTTTTTGGTATCACTTGTGAGGTTCAGACCTGTCTTCGTAACTCTTTTTAGACCAGTCATGTCAACTGATGCCCATAGGAGCAAGCAAGCGCTGTAGAGCCCAGGAGAGCCTGAGCGCTTTACAGCGGAAAGGAAAGAGACAGACGATAAAGGTAGTAACATGCCGCTTGGTCGAGCTGTATACAGGGATGGTCAGCACTGATTCAATGGATAAAGGGAAGATAACTTATTAAAACTGTATCCATGTTTTAGATTTGCCTGAGAAGTATAAGTGCATTATAAGAATGTAAGTTTTAATTTTAATGTTCATTTTTCACAAGTTTGCTTTTTTATTCAAAAGGAATATTTTCTAAACTTTTTTTTTACAGAAAAGTGAAATTTTCAGATATGTTTATTTAGTAGCCTTACAGGTACTAAAACAATGTTTTCGTAAATCTAATATATCGTAAATACGTATTACTGAAGATAGTGTATTAAAATGTTTGAAAATATTCACATGGAAAATGTTTGTAAGGAAATGAATTAACAAAGCAAATACTGTTACATCACAAACAAGAGATATGTGCCTATGTGTTGGTAACACGTCAGCTCTATAGTTTCAGCAGATTTCGAGATAATTTAATATTCTGATAACAGAAAGTTGCGCACCAATATCACTTAAAAGCATAATGCGATAAGAGTTTTATTATGTAATATTAGTTACAGTTAAAACATATACCTAGGCAACTTTGTTTTGTACTATAATATTGTTTTGATTACTTTTATAAGGCTAAAGATACCATCAATATCAATTTCAACTTATCATGTCATATTCAGTGTCTTTCTTTGGGATAACACTTTCTTTATGAATGATGTGTTTAATTCACTTAGTATAGTATAGTTGTAGTTATTATGGAATTTATATGAATATTCCTTCTTTACTTTCTGTTATGTTATTAACGTTTAAAACACAACTGCAATATTAGGCTAAGAAATAGGTGTTAGTACTTTTGTTTTAAAGACAATATAGAAAATAACAAACAGAAAGAAGCCACATAAAAATAACGACATAAAATTTCACGTTCCGTTCGAAGTTTGTGCACCACTGTTTTCTTAATCCAACAGGTTGCTTATTCTTCCTAGCATACCTAGCGCTTAATGCCCGCGCATGACGTCAAGGTCAGAAAAATGCGCTTGCTTTGACATCACTGCTTTAGACCAGTGTTGTCAAAGCAAGCGCATTTTTCTGACCTTGACGTCATGCGCGGGCATTAAGCGCTACTTATGGAAGGAGGAATAAGCAGCTTCTTTCTATTTTATATTGTCTATTTGTCTGTAAAACAAAAGTATTTACACCAATTTCTTAATATTGCAATTGTGTTTTAAACATTAATAACATGATAAAGAGTTAAGAAGGAATATTCACATAAATTCCATAGTACCTAAAATTATACTATACTAAACTAATGAAACACATCATTCGTAAAGAAAGTGATATCCAGAAAGAAAAAAAAAAAAGACTGAGTATGACATGGTAAGTTGGAATTGATATTGATGGTATCTCTAGCCTAGCCTAATAAAAGTAATCAATGAACTAATCAAAACAATATTATAGTGCAAAGAAAGGTTACCCAAGTACCACATATGTTTTAAGTGTAACTAATATTCCATAACAAAAAACTTATGGAATTATGCTTTTAAGGTGATATTGGTGCGCAACGTCCAATCATTAGATTATTAAATTATTTTCTCGAAATCTGCTGAAGCTATAGAGCTGACATTTTTACAACACATGGGCACATATCTTTTGCTTATGATATAACAGTAGTTGCTTTGTTAATTCATTTCCTTACAAACATTTTCCATGCGAATATTTTCAAAATTTGCAATACACTATCTTCAGTAATACGTATTTACGGTATATTACATTTACGAAAACATTGTTTCAGTATCTGTAAGTCTACTAAATAAATAGGCCTATATCTGAAAATTTTACTTTTCTATAAAAAAAATCTTGAGAAAATATTCCTTTTGAATAAAAAAACAAACTTGTGAAAAATGAGCATTAAAATTAAAACTTACATTCTCATAATGCACTTAGTCTTCTCAGACAAATCTAAACATTAACATGGATACTGTTTTAATAAGTTCTCTTCCCTTTATCTATTGAATCAGTGTTGGCCATCCCTGTATAGCCTATAGCTCGACCAAGCGGCATATACTACCTCTTTCGTCTGTCTCTTTCCTTTCCGCTGTAAGCGCTCAGGCTCTCCTGGGCTCTAAAGCGCGCGCTTGCTCCTATGGGCATCAATTGACATGACTGCTTTAGACCCTGATTCCACGCCACGGGAATTTTGCTGTTTTTTTGTGGATTTCTGTTACAAAGTTTTGTTTGTAAACGTAAGGGAAAGATCATTGTAAGCTGCAGAACTGAGGAAGAAGTATCACATACTTGTTCTAAAATTTGTGTTGGTAATATGAGAAACTGTACTCAATGAGCGCAGGGAGAAACTTACGAAAAAACTTAATGTATCAAAATCGATTATATTAATACGTATAATTAGGACTACGTAATGTCAATAATGCGATATGCGTTGAGGTGTTAGCAAAAATGCAAACATTGATAATGATTTTGTACACAGACTGTAATACTGAGTTACAAGTAGATAATTATTTGTTTCAATTAAATAACTTCGCTTCAGTTGTCGCCACGGTAGACTGCACAGACCTTGTATGATGTTACCATTATACCAGACTTGTATGTACTGTTGCCGCTAGAGTAAACAACGTAACTTCAGAGACATCACAGCGGACAGAAATGGTGAAAATTGTTAAAAACGGATGGAGTAAAATTTATTTGGTATTTTCAGCTTGTTAGGACATACTCAGGCCCGGTTTCTTCAACCTTTGTTAAATTATAACAGTGTGTTATTCCATTTTAACTGTAAACTTAACAGTTGAAGCATTTCTTCAACTACTGTTAGTACTAACAGGCTGTTAAAACCTATGTTAATTTAACTGCCCAATTTCATGCAGTTAAATCATTTAACTCTCTGTTAGCATAGAAGTATCCAATATGTCTGGTGTGTTAGATCCTGAACTTATATATCTGGATTATTTAGAAAATGATATCCATGAATACATAAACAGAGGGGATGATTTCTGTGATTTGACAGTCCAGAAGTTCATACAAAGGTATAGGCTATTTTCTGCCAAGCCTCACTTTTCGCTTTCGACTTACTCCTAGATCCGTTTATTTCTTTATTCTCATTAATTGGTTTATACTGCGAAATAATTTCCAGCAGAAGGTTTCTTTCGAACGAAGAAAAATTAGTCCCACGATTTCTATTTGTTCCAGTGTTTTCCATTTCATAACAGCAATACCAATACGCCGCTCCACGCTATTGTGATAGTGTGATACACACGAGAAAGAAGCAGAAATCAAACCTGAGAGAATAGAAAGACTTCTATCCTCTCTGAATCAAACAATGGAAACAAGCGAGAATCGCAATTATCATAGTTCAGAAAACAGAAGTGAGCCTATACTTGGGTATAGGTTATGGTTAAACTCTAGAATCTCTGGTCCTAACAAAGATTTAACAAACAGAATGTTAAAATGTGAAATGTAAAGTTGAATAAATGCAATATTTTTAACAGCAATTCATACTTTTAACTTCCAGTCAATTAACGCTGTGTTAGGTGCATTTTAACAAAGGTTGAAGAAACCGGGCCTTAGTGTCTTAGAATTGGCATTAAATTATTATCTAAATTTTTCCTGAAAAATTAAGGAGCGCGACTCATGTTTCTAAGGTGCCCTGAAGCGTGGGATCATATCCCGTTTAGGCCTGACTCACTAGTTGTGTTTTCCGACATTTTCCACAACTGTCAGGTTACTCCCTGGCGAATCCTGGCTTCATCTCGTGAAATAGAATGTCGATATCACCAATTTCACTGGCACTGAATAATGTTGCAGCCATAGGCGTAGCTCAGTCGGCAGAGGCGCTTGCTTACTGATCCAGAGTTGCTCTCGGGCGTGGGTTCGAATACCGCTTGGGCTGATTACCTGACATTCGCCTTAAAGTTGGGGAAAACCTCGGGAAAAACCCAACCAGGTAATCTAAGGCGAATCTTCGGTCTCATCTCGCCAAATACCATCTCGCTTTCACCAATTCCGTCGACGGTAAATAACCTAGTAGTTGATACAGCATCGTTAAATAACCAAATAAAAATAGAATAAAAAAATAAAGTAAAATAAAAAAATAAGAGAAAAAAATTGCATGGGTCCCTGGCTAAGAAGAAACTGCGTACTGAAGGACGCACTGGAAGGAATGGTTAACGTAAGAAAAGTTCTGGACAGAAGAAAATAGCAGATGACAGACAACATTAAGATACACGGTCGCCCTGGGTGGCACAGGCCTTCTGTGGCCGAGGTTGCGGATTGGATCCTGGCCCAGATCGATGGCATTTAAGTGTGCTTGAATGCGACAGGCTCATGTCATTAGATTTAATGGCATGCAAAAGAACTCCTGCGGGACAAAATTCCGGCACACCGGCGACGCTGATATAACCTCGGCAGTTGCAAGCGTCGTTAAATAAAAAAATATTAAAAAATTAAGATATACGGATCGCATGCAAAAAGAGGAAGGGGGGAAATAGGGAAGACTGGAGAATTTTTTACTTGTTTATTTAACGACGCTCTATCACCTACCGAGTTAATTAGTGTCGATGGTTTTTGGCGATATGAGGCCGAGAATTCGTCACAGATTACCTGGCATTCGCCTTACGGTTGGGGAGAACCTCTGAAGCGTCTGAAGGAACGAAGAACAATACATTCACTGTCTCCTCTGTTTAGAATCATGCATACTTCTACTCCGAATTATCTGTTATCGCGCTTTCAATTTCTTACAACTCTTCGAAACCGACATCAAGCACTTCTTTCTATCCCTCATCATAGAACGTCTTTATACTCATCTTCCTATACTGTAGAAATACCTCGCCTCTGCAATTCGTTACCTAATGACGTCAGGGACTGCCGGACTTTATCACAATTCAAAATTAAATTGGAAAATTTTGTCTTATTTAATGTTTTTAGGTATTGCTAGAAGTATTGATTTGTGTTTTTTTTTCCTTTTCTTTTTTAATCTAGATTAAAATGGCAAGTTTCTTGTTTATGTTAGTTAATTAGTTAGGATACAATTAATTATGATACTTAATCACTCATTTAAAGTTTGTGTGATTGCAACCTGTGTATATTTTTGTGTGGCTTTACTTTGTTTATAGCGTTTTTTTCTCTCTCTCTCTTTATTTCTTGTGTAGCTTTACTTTGTATATAGTGTTTTTCTCTCTCTATTTCTTTATTTCTTGTGTAGCTTTACTTTGTATATAGTGTATTTTTCTCTCTCTCTTTATTTCTTGTGTGGCTTTACTTTGTATATAGTGTTTTTCTCACTCTCTTTCTTTATTTCTTGTGTAGCTTTACTTTGTATATAGTGTTTTTTTCTCTCTCTCTCTTTATTTCTTGTGTAGCTTTACTTTGTATATAGTGTTCTTTTTCTCTCTCTCTTTATTTCTTGTGTAGCTTTACTTTGTTTATAGTGTTTTTTTTTTCTCCCTCTCTTTATTTTTTGTGTAGCTTTGCTTTGTATATAGTGTTTTTTTTCTGTTTACTTTGTATTATTGTATGTGTATTCCTGGTGTTGTGGAAGAGAAGGCCTGATGGGCTTAACTACACCGGAATAAATACATAAATAATAAATATATAAACCTCGGAAAAACCCTGACCAAGCGGGAATCAAACCCACGCCCGAGCGCAACTCTGAATCAGCTGACAAACGCGGTATTGCCTGAGCTAAGATTGGAGAATGTTGGATTTGCAGTGGAGGACTTGCCCTTGAGCAGAAAAATACTAATGAATGAATGAATAGGAAATGCTGTACTCGAAATGTTGCCTTCAGTATGTTAACCGAATTCCGCTGATCGTAACAGAAACCAGTTGATATCGGGCGTACTCACTCTCGGACGCCTGCTGTCTGCCAGATGGTGCACGGTGTTAAGACGACGCTACGGCAGTATTGAGCTTTGTTTCCACATAATAACATGTTCGATGAATCATTTATAGTCTTCGTCAGTTATAGCCAGCTCTGCACCCTTTATAAATGTTTAGTGACTGATATGCAGCTCCAGTTTTTCACCAAGAGAGTAAACGTGCACTTCCCACTCACTGCTACTGACTTCGTTGCTTGACAACCCCATTTTACTGTCATCTGATATAGACCTAAGTCTCAGATTTTCACGCTGGATTCACGAATTTGAAATCCCAACGCGTTTGAAGGTGGCTGGGAAGTCTGAGCGTAAGGCTGTTGTGTATGAGTGAAGAAATTTTGCTATTATTCTTCAACTTTTGAAACTATCAATTTACAATTTTTAAGCTTACACACAATGTTTGTAGGTATATCTTGGTTTTTAGATTATATTCGAGGGAAAACCCCCGGAAAACCTCAACCAGGTAACTTGCCCCGACCGGGATTCGAACCCGGGTCACCTGGTTTCGGGACCAGACGCGCTAGCCGTTACTCCACAGGTGTGGACAAATTTAAGTTAAAAACATGTTTTTACGAACATTTTTCTCAGAAACTACTGAGACTAGGACTCTGAAATTTTACATATTCTTATTTCATATGGTAGTGAAGTAGCATGGCCATGTTCACATAGTTATGAAAATTATTATTCATTTTATAGCCAAAAAAGTATTAAAAATTTGTGTAAATTTTGAAATAATTATTTTCAGGACGGAGAATAGTTTTTTCCTATTGAAAGAATATTCATAATGTCATGAAAATGGCGGGAAAATTGATTCACCTGCATTGGAAATATGTATGAATTTTTGGGACCCTGTAGTGCGAGGGGTTTCTGGGAAAAAGATAATTATCTCTCCACCTCATGTAGTTGATTTAAGAAATAGTTTTAAACGTGAAAAGTAGTAATTAAATTTAAATTAATAACATAGGTATTTAGGAATATTTTCCCAGAAACCCTTCGTACTACAGGATCCCAAAAATTCAAGCATATGTACAATGCAGTTGAATAAATTTTCCCCGCCATTTTCATGATATTATGCATATTCTTTCAATAGGAAAAATATTATTCTCCGTCCTGAAAATAATTATTTCAAAATTTACACATATTTTGATACTTTCTTGGCTGTAAAATGAATAATAATTTTCATAACTATGTGCACGTGGCCATGCTTCTTCACTACCATATGAAATATGAATATTCAAAATTTCAGAGTCCTAGCCTCTGTAGTTTCTGAGAAAAATGTTTGAGAAAAAAAAACATGTTTTTTAACTCAAATTTGTCCACACCTGTGGAGTAACGGCTAGTGCGTCTGGCCGCGAAACCGGGTGACCCGAGTTCGAATCCCGGTCGGGGCAAGTTACCTGGTTGAGGTTTTTCCAGGGTTTTCCCTCAACCCAATATGAGCAAATGCTGGGTAACTATCGGTGCTGGACCTCGGATTCATTTCACCGACATTATCACCTTCACTTCATTCAGACGCTAAATAACCTGAGATGTTGATACAGAGTCGTAAAATAAACTCACCATAAAACTTAAATTTAATTAATACTTTTCAAGTTAAATTTTTTTTTATAAAATCAGGTATACGAGGTAGAAAGATACTTTAAGAATCATAATATACCTGCTAATATTTTGTCTGCTGTAAAAAAATGTAAATTGATAGATTCAAAAGTTGAAGAGTAATAGTAAAATTTCTTCACTTATTTCACTTATACACAACAGCTATATCCTCAGATTATCACTCAACTAAAAAGAAAACTTTTTCCCTAATCATTTTTGTCAATCAAATTTTCAGAGCATATCTAGTATGTAAAGGGCTAACAAAATTCAAATTTTGAACTCCCAAATGTTTTTGGCTTTTGAATTTTTTTCTACTTTTTTTTTACAAAAATTTCAAACCCAAGTTTCTAGTGAAAGATCTCAATTTTTAAGCCTACTTTTTTGGTTACATTCACAAGACATAGAGAAACATTTCTATGCACTTATTTTTATGAAATATATCATTTAATCACTTTCTAAGCAAGTGACGTCAGAATAGCCTGTTGCGAAGTAACTTATTGTCGTTGTTGAGCAACTGACGTCATATTGTATTGAAATATTCGTAACATTATTCTTTGGCACTCAAGTGTAGGTCCGTTTCACGTTAAAAAATGCGAGTTCTTTTAGGTTTCGCAGCGTTCATACGATGATAAACACTGTGAAATTGTTTAATTTTATATTAATTTCAATTACGAGTATTTTCAGAAGTAGAGCTGTTTTGCCGAAACTTTGGATATGTTGAGTTCCAGGACATGGTAGATTAATAACCCAGATGCAGAAGCCCAGAAGTCTATTTCTGCACAAATTCACCGTGAAAGCCTAGGATCTCACATGCAATTATCTTTGTTACGATTTATACGTGTGGCATTGCTCAGTAAAAACTTTGGTTGCAAATGAGTCTTGAGTCGCTGTAGGTGAACTTATCGACTACTGAAGGCTCCGCACAGTCTGAGCGCCCATTGAGGCTATGTTGGGTTATCCACGCCGGAGACACTGCGACATCAGATCGAAATTGTCACGGACGAAAACTAAATGTTTGAGACAGTTCTTCATACTACTACAGTTATTACTGTTTTCCTCTTTCCTCTGCTAGAGCATTACCCATAGCCACAATTTATCTTTACGTTTGTGCAGAAAGCAACAAACATCCTCGCCTTTCAGGTAGTTGTGCAGTTCTTGAGACTGTAGGCACGGGAGAGAAGAGAGCAACAATTTGGTCAGGCGGGAAACATCCAGGAAAAATACAGAGAAAAAGATTTTGCGAAAAAAAAATCCTCCTCACATCACTACCTACCGCCATAGTTAGTTACACTCTCATTCAGTACTAAAAGAGTCTGACTGAATTCAGGCTGTGTTCCCTCAATGAGAAATATAACATGTCTCATGTCTGGTTGTAAAAGAGTTTGACTGAATTCAGACAGTATTCCCTCAATGAGAAATGTAGCTTGTTTCATGGCTGGTTGTAAAAGGGTTTGTCTGAATTCAGACAGTATTCCCTCAATTATAAATGTAGCTTGTCTCATGGCTGGTTGTAAAAGCGTTTGACTGAATTCAGACAGTATTCCCTCAATGATAAATGTAGCTTCTCTCATGGCTGGTTGTAAAAGCGTTCGACTGAATTCAGACAGTATTCCTTCAATGAGAAATGTAGCTTGTCTCACGGCTGGCTGTAAAAGGGTTTGACTGCATTCAGGCTGTGTTCGTACAGTGAGAAATGTAGCTTGAGATGGCCAATAATAGCACGTATGGGCGAATACAGAAATGTATATAGAATGTTAGTTGGGAGGCCGGAGGGAAAAAGAGCTTTGGAGGGGCCGAGACGTAGATGGGAGGATAATATTAAAATTGTTTTTAGAGGAAGGTGAGATATGATATAGACTGGATTAATCTTGGTCAGGATTGGGACCGATGGCGGGCTTATGTTAGGAAGGCAATGAACCTCCGGATTCCTTAAAAGCCAAAAGTAATTATTATTATTATTATTATTATTATTATTATTATTATTATTATTACTACTACTACTACCTTTATTCACGGTTTTCTGTACATAGGAAGGTCTTTCACTGCAAACCCAGCATTCTCCAATCTTTTCTATTTTCCACCTTCCTCTTTGTCCCCGCATATGATCATCCGATATCTTCTTCTGCCCCTAACTCTTTTCCCGTTCATCGTTTCGTGCACATTCTTCTCAGCCAGTGACCCAACCAATTTCTTCTTCTTCTTGTTCTTCTTCTTCTTCTTCTTCTTCTTATTATTATTATTATTATTATTATTATTATTATTATTATTATTATTATTATTACTGTTGCGTCTATTATACTAGACTATCATTGATTAATCGCTGTTAACTAGCGCATTAATAGTCTATTAATAATAAATTAATATCGTAAATAAATTATGCCGGAACGGCGACGGCCTAAGGTGAGCTCTCCTTACACGATACGGTCCGAAGGTTCGTGGGTTCGAATCCCGTCTCGAGCATGTATGAATGTCATTCGTTAATGTCCTCTGCTCTGTGTCTCTTTGGAGGCTCCGACGCTATACTGTCCCCAGGCTGCTATTATTATTATTATTATTATTATTATTATTATTATTATTATTGTTGTCGTTATTCCTGTATCAGAACGCGCCAAAATAGAACTTGATCATGGAGGGTGGCTTGAAGGACGATGTTGGCCACTCGCTAAGTCGTCCTCCCTCGATGACCAACGCGCGCCCTAGCTGCGTCAAAGCCAGTTGAACTAAACCTCCCCCTTAGCGCATTATGTTAAAACCCCCATTGACAATCAACTGCGAACCAACTCCATTTGACATTCCGCATGAGATACAAAACAATCGTGACACACGCTTCCAGCTCGTCCAGTGCGTGGAATTGGGTCATTCTGTAGTCCACACCGGATAGCTGCAGCCCTCTGCAAGGGGATGGATGGCGGACCGGTTTGCCGGCAGCTGCAAACTGGAGTCATTAGTGAACTATGAAATTTAAAGTTGCCCCCGGTGCCAGAGCATCACACATTTTTAATCTCGGTTATAGATATGGATGGTCAGATGCGTGACCTGACCAGATCAAGAATTATTATTAATAATGCATACAGTATGTAACAAACGGGAGACAAGGCGATGACTTGGCATAACGCACGCGTACAGTACATACAAACATACAGGATTGGATTGAATATAACTGTGCATATTGGAGGGGAAAATACAGGGACATCATTTTATTTTTACTTCAATTTTTATTGTACCTGCGTTTCTAAATGTACTTGACTCCCACCCCTTTCACTAATGTCCTTGCTAACGTCAGTCACACAAACTCACGGCCGCTGTTGCTAGCAGTGAAATAAACAGTACAGAGTACAGTGTGTTTCAGAAATATGTTGCATTTTCTATAGAAGAAAGAGCTTATATTATTGAAGTTTATTTTCACACAGGTATGGTGTGTAGCATAACTGAATTTATCTGTGTGGACTGAGCACAAGTGAAAATTAGAGTTACCGAAAGTACGGTACCCTATAATATGGCACGGTACTTAACAGCATTATTTAAACAAGAGTTTTGTTTTACTGTTTGTAGGTATGAAGACGATGATAGAAACTGGAATTACAATATAACCGAATGTGAACAACAGTTTTTTTCACAATTTCCTGATTATATCATTACGGAATACTTTCGTAGAAATGTCATTAATCTGGTAGATAAATTTAGAGCAACAGAGTGTACAGAAAGAAAGAAAAGTGTAAGATGGCCAACGAAGGTGACAGAAGATGCTGTAGAAGATACTAGAGAAAGGATGCAGGGAGGTTCTAATAAGTCAGTCAAGAAGTTAGCTGTAGAAATTGGGGTTTCTTGCGGAAGTACTCACAAAATTCTCAGGAATAAATTAGGTTAGTAATATGCTGAAGAAAGTAGACATTACATAATGTATATAACCGCCTGAAGAGTTGAGTTTGTGAAAAAAAAAAGTTACTATTCTACTATTTTTTGATAAAATACTGTAAAGTAATGACCAAACTGAAAATCATAATACTATATTTCCCTGTAACATAAATGAATACACTACTTTTCTCTCCTCCTATAGCTAGTAAAATGATTTGTTTACATATTGCACTAGCAACTCTAAACTCCTGTAATGGAAGGGGGGGTAACAGTGTTTCCGAGTATAGCTAGGTTAATGTTAAAAATGTTAGTAAAAATAAAGTGATGTCTCTGTAGAATAGGCTATATTAAAATATGTAAAAGTGCTTATTATGCGTTTTGTATTTAAGTGCAAGGTTAATTAGAAAATTAGACTGAAAGTCTGCATAGTTTGCAACAGCGCATCGCCGGCTCACTACGAATACATACTAACTTAGGTCTGAATAGGGATATCTTATGCGAAGTTTTGCCGTCAGATGGCAGGAGAGTTCCACGCGGCGCAACATGTTGGGCTATGTTATGTCATATGCTACAGTTGATTACGTTTTCCCGCTTGTTGGTTTTCTGTGCGTGTCAAAATTATATTTAAGTTATAGTTATTTTGTATAACCTAGTATCAATATTTTCTTACCTCATAATTTAATTTAATTTAATTTACAATAAATAATAACGTAAACCTGTATAATATTGAGCGATTCCCCGAGATGGGTGGGGAAATCTGCAGTTTGCAGAATATAAATACGAGTAAATTGAATATTCATGAACCTAAACGAGAACTTTGAAAACAATATGCACGAATAAAAAATAGGAAATATGTCGAAAGTGAATATTGCCCTCTTTAATAATTAGTATTTAGGAACCGTACGCTAAAAACAGGATATGCAACCACCAATGTGTTTTTTTTATAGGGAAGAGACTATCGAGATTGAATTCCTTATATTTTTTCTGTAGTTTCAGAAAGATCAAATGCAATTTTTAATAGAATGATATAATATGATCGCAATATTATCACGATTAGTAGTGTTTTGTAGGTTAAGGACATGCAGTTTTGAATACTCTGCTTTTGAAAATTTGAACTTAAAACATGGCTTTGATAATTAGGGTACAGTACATTAAAAAGATTATTCACGAAATAGATTTCACTAGGGATCGTCCTGGATAATAAACATTCCAGTTTATCGAGAGTTTACTGCAGGCGTAAAATTCGGGGACTCCTACAACTAATGCATATAATCTAACCTAACATAGCTCGCTGTCGAAGTTGCATATATTTTTATTAATTTTTCTTTTTCCTCTTCCAAAATGAAACTATAGTCAACAATTCCTTACTTGAAGTAGTTACTTTTATTTAATAGCTAGCATTTTCGAGGCCCAATTTAATTACTTATATTTTTTAAGGTTTAAAGCATATATTCAGAATATTTCGGGACCTGATTGAAGACAAAAAGCTTTCCCTGGTGTTTACATATAGGAACATAACAAAAATTTGCCATTTTAGTTGTTTTTAAGAGTATTTAATATACTAATACACTACGTGTATCCTCAATGTTTATATACCGAAAAACAAATGCACACGTAAAGCGCGTCCCTCATAGTACACGTGCGCTATCTGTTGGTGCTAGTTCAGGATATCCCTATAGCAGCAGTCCGTACCTTAGTCACTCGAACAGCATTGCCAGACTTCTTAACGACACAGAAATAGCGGTAGCCTACGTATAGGGGAAGTTAGGCAAATATGAGCACCATAAGGCATTTTACTCTATATCTTGCACTTGAGTAATGATAACTGCTTGAAAACCTGAAACATTTTAGAGTACATCTATTTTAAAAGATATAACCCATTCAAATGCTAAAATTATTCTTTTATTTCACATATGTAGACTATGCTTTTTACTAGAACCCTACAAATGTCCATATTATCTGCACTGTAAATGTAATATGAACACATTTATTTATTTTATTTTTTAACTAGCCAGGCTCGTGTACGGTGTGGTCTTAGTCAATAATATAACGTAACATTTACAAGGACAGTTTACTAAATACAGTAAGTAACTTAATTTAAACCAATAAATAACATACAAGAGCAAAAAGAAAATAAGAAAGAGAAAAGGAGAGAAAAATACACATCTATACTAATAATAAATCTGTAGCCAAAATTTGCTGGTAATTTTCGATTTTCCAAAAATAATTGGTGTTAACATGTATTATTAACCACCCTGAAACCGAAAATAGCTTTTTTGAAATTTTTGTTTGTATGACTGACTGTCTGTCTAACTGTCTGTCTGTATGTTTGTTACCTTTCCACGCGATAATGGCTGAACCGATTTATATGAAAATTGGAATATAAAGTAAGTTCGCTGTAACTTAGATTTTAGGCTATATGACATTCAAAATACTTTATTTAAAAGAGGGGGGTTACAAGGAGGCCTGAATTAAATAAATCGAAATATCTCACTTATTATTGATTTTCATGAAAAATATTACATAACAAAAGTTTCTTTAAAAATAATTTCCGATACGTTTTATTCTGTACAAAATTTTGATAGGACTGATATTTAATGAGATAAATGAGTTTTAAAATTACAATAACAACGCCATCTAAGGCGCTGTACTGAAATAAAAACAAATGACTTCGTCTATAAGGGGCCTTGGACAACAACAATCGAAAGCTATTAAACATAGCCTAAGAGAATGTTTCTGTGTTTGTATGAAGTAATATCGGAAGCTAATTAATAAAATTGTTGAATTATTATTTCACCATTGGAAAGTGTAGTTTCTCTAGATGGACATAATTCCACAATGTTATTACAGTAACTTCTGAAACATATAGCAAGTAATATAAAGTATACACATTAAAACTGAATGATATGTCAATTTTCATTAAACTATGGTTGCATGTAATAACAATTAAGAAACATGTTAAAGGAATTGTCATTGCACCAAATGATTGCTCTCTGGACCAAAATGACCGCATTTTAATTATTTAAATACAATTTAAATTAAGTAACATATTAAACGATTTATCCTTCTATCAAACACGAATGTTCCCTGGATCAAACCTCCTATTTTAATTATATAATTAATTTATATTTATTTCTAACAGGTGCAGCGGAGCGCACGGGTACGGCTAGTTTAATATAAATTGATAATCAGACAGAAGTCAGTGATATTCAATAAAAACATGAATATAGTTGATAGAAATAAAAGGTAAAAAATACATTTGTTAATATTATATATCATGAATAATTTTATAAATTTCTTTTTTAAAAGCTTCAATTTTTAAATATTTCAAATTTGGAAAGTGGTTTGTAATTTTATTATAAAGTCTTGGGCCGAAACTAAGAGCTGCACTTCTATGATATTTAGGCTCATTTAATGGGAAAGCAGACTTTCATCTTAGAGTACGATATTCATGTCGATTAGATTTATGTTTTATTTGATTTCTATGGTAGTAAGTTAGTAAACTATATTTATAAATTTCTTCAGTAGTTAATACATTAAAATCTGTATAAATTAAATTTGTTGGGTAATCCATATAGGCTATTTGGTCAGACAAATTTTTATTAATCTTCTGTGTAATAAAATTAATGGATTAAGTACAGATGATGCTACTCCACCCCAATTTATTATACCATATTGTATTAATGACTGTACCAAAGCTAAAAATATTATTCTCAGTGCCTCCTTAGTGATAGCATTTCCAAGTATTATGAATTTATAAATTGTCTTTCTTATACTTGTACATATAAAATCAATTTGTTTATCCCAACGTAAAAGCTGGTCTATGATAATTCCTAAATATTTAACTTGCGTGGAAGGTGTTAGATGTGGGCAATTACAATAATTATTTGTTAATTCATTACATGAAATATTATGGACACATTGTTCCAATAGGACTGTCTGTATTCGTTTCTTCGGGTCTTCAATGTTTGATATATCTTGTTCACATGAGTTTTTCGTAGTTTGCAGTATAATTAAAATCTTGTGTGCCTTCCCATTCCAGAATACGTTACGCTTGATTAAATTTCCACGTGTTTTAATAAACTGGAATCTAATATTACAACATCGTTCAGCAGGTAGCAATTCCACTCCGCTGCCAATTCAGTTCGCTTTCGTTTGATAGCCGTCCAAACATGGGTCTTCATATTTCGCTTCAGTATAAACCGATTACATCCGTATCATCGTCATTTATGGCTTAGATTTTCCGCATCAAATCAAAGAATGTAAGTACTAATCATTGCCATTTAACGCTTTTTCAGTGCTGACTGAACATTAAAATTCCAGCACCCCTTAAACCGAATATATGGTGCATTGATTTTACAGACCGGAAACCAAGTCTCATCTTCTCACGGATTCAAAATTAAATTTGTTATGGGTAACAACCTTGTTGTAGCAGTTCTTTTTAACATTCCATAGATTTATCTGTCATTAGTTCACCATTACTCTACAGCATTGGTCGACAAAGATTACGTTATATGAAATACAGCCCGCAAAACACAGCAAAGGGGAAGGTGGGAATCACTTTCACTATTGCAAGTTTTCAGTTCGCAGAGACATACAGTGAACATAGCTCAAGAAGTTAGGTATAGCTTACAGCAGTACAATTTTTGTAAATATTCAAAATTTTTTTTCCTCCATTACTGTATCTTGTACAATAATGAAAATTGGTATATGTAAAACACTATCCTTCTGCTATATGAGAAAAATATTTGTACGATTTTAAAAAAAATTATATATATATATATATATATATATATATTTTTTTTCAAAAATTCAAATTTCACTGTGCAGTGATGAAGCTTTTCCCTCGTAACTCATAAACTTGTTAACTTTTTCACGTTTTCTCTCTTTTATTTTATTGCTGAAACTCATGTTTACAATATCATGCTCTTTCAACTACATTCTTTAATAAACAATATTTTTTTTTATTTTATGTTAGATATTTGACCATTTTTTAAAATGAATTTATTTTTTATCAGATAATCTATCAAAGGTAGAGAAGTGATTTTGCATCATATTGTAGATATGACATGCATAAATACACAGAAAACATTTCATCACAGAATGTTGGATACTTTTGAGTTATGAGGGAAACGCTTCAACACTGCACAGTGAACTTTGAGTTTTGAAAAAAAAAAAGTATATATATATATATATAAACAATTTTTTAAATCGTAAAAACATGTTTACCATATAGCAGAAAGACAGTGTTTTACACACACTAATTTTCATTATTCTACAAGATACAGTAATGGAGGGGGAAAAAAAAAGTTGAGTATTTCCAAAAATTTACTCCTTTAAGCTGTACCTAACCCCTTAAATTTCAATGAACAAGAGGTGGCTAAGGGGAAGGAGAACATATCTTATCCGGTCGAGAATGTTATTTGTTATGGATAGAGATTCTATATAGGCTAAACTTTCCTAATGCCGTGATACCCCTAATCCCGTGGTATTTTTTTAAACTGAATCTCAGTCAAAGCTTTGCTGTTCGATCATAGCATCAGACATCTTTCTCGAAAGAGTGCATCTTTCAGCTACTTTTGAGACATCGGTGAACTTTCAGGCAAGATACCCAATCCCGTGATAGCCAGTAAAAAAACATATCACGGAATTAGGGGTATTACGGCATTAGACAACTTTACCCCGCATTCCTTATTAGGCCAAGGGCCTCTTTCACCATTAAACTTTACAACTTTTCGCTTTGCATTTCATTGCATTACCGACCCTAAAGAAAGAGAAAACTATTAAAAACATTATAAAACATCTAACTGATGGTTCCACTTTGTTTGCTGAAATAACCACTTGATCTAATACTTTGGAGTATTACGTTGGTGTCAAATATGTATGCAAAAATTCTGTACCGGTATACTAGTTAATTCTTATTTGTGAACTTGACACGCGGTGACTTCTGTTTGAACCCACATTTTTTCTTAACAGACGATAGCTTGCATTAAATCTGAAGAATGTCTTTTTCAGCAGTCTTGAATTGCTTTTCACGCCGATACTTTTGTCAGCATAAAGTTTTTGCTGATTGCGAGGCAGGTACAGTTTTTTGCGTTATCTGCAGAAAACCCACGAGGTGAACGCTTCTAAGAAGAATTGCTTACGTCAGAAAGTAATAATACGAACCTCGTCATTTATTTCTGATGACACTTACTGTCCATAAATACCGAAATATATTTTTTAAATTATCCGAAAATAATCATAATTATCACATTATCATCGTCATCTAACACTTTCACTATTTGAAAATTGATACAAATTACAATGATGATGATAAGCCTAATTTTTAAATCGATTATAGACGCTTTTTCAGCTTCGTGATTGGAATTTGTGACTGATGAATCCGAAGATTTGCCCAAATCATATTCTTCGCTGCAAACCCAGCACTATCCAATCTTCCCTCTTCTCCGCCTTCCTTTAGCCTCCGCATACGATCAGTACATCTAAATGTTGTCTATCATCTGATATCTTCTTCTGCCCCGAACTTTTCTCCCGTTCAACGTTCCTTCAATAGGCAGTTTCTTCTCAGCCGTGACCCAATCAATTTCTTTTTCTCTTCCTGATCGGTTTCAGCATTATTCTTTATTCACCAACTCTTCTTTGCGTAGTTTCATTTCTTATTCCGTCTGTTAATTTTACACGCTTCACTCTTCTCCATATCCACATTTCAAATGCTTCTAGTCGTTTCTCTTCACTTCGTCATAATGTGCATGTTTCTGCCACTATACAATGCTACACTCCACATTATCGTGTGGTTAGTACGATGATCCCCCCCAGCCGTTATAGCTGGTATTCGCAACCGGTTTTCGCTACCTGTCGTAGCTCCCCGAGTGCATCACGATGCTGGGTGGGCACCGGTCCCATACACTGGTCGAAATTTCATGAGAAAATTTCTTCCCCCATGAGGAATCGAACCAGCGCGCATTCCGTAACGCGAGCCCTAGGCGGGATGCCTTAGACCGCGACGCCACGGCGCGGGACTTTTATTTATTTATTTATTTATTTATTTATTTATTTACATGTACTGGACAACAGCCATTGGCCAACAAACGTCCAGCACGGTGATACAATTAATATAATAATAATTATTATTTGTATCATTGTTATTATTTAACTCTATAAATGTTACAATAACATCAAAATGAAGAAATAATAATAATAATAAAAGTAATAATAATAATAATAATAATAATAATAATAATAATAATAATAATAATAATAATAATGGCTAACAATCCATCACCGTAAAAAGCAGCTTGTTACGAAACGACACAATAAGCTGCACGCATTGTATTCTTCACCTGACATAATTAGGAACATTAAATCCAGACGTTTGAGATGAGCAGGGCATGTAGCACATATGGGCGAATCTAGAAATGCATATAGAGACCAGAGGGAAAAAGTCTGTTGGGGAGGCCGAGACGTAGATGGGAAGATAATATTAAAATGGATTTGAGGGAAGTGGGATATGATGATAGAGACTGGATTAATCTTGCTCAGGATAGGGACCGATGGCGGGCTTATGTGAGGGCGGCAATGAAGGGTTCCTTAAAAGCCATAAGTAATAATAATAATAATAATAATAATAATAATAATAATAATAATAATAATAATAATAGGGTAATTTTTATTCGGTATAATCCAATTTGAACCTAGCTTAATTTGTCAATACGAAACTTGAGGGAAAACATCCCATTAATGTCTAAAGCAGGTATGCTCAAAATTTTAAAAGCGCCGATTATACGGATGATGATGCTGCACTGCATAACACACACAGTGTACGGACTGGGCTCCGCAACTACATCGCAGCACCGCCCGTGGCATCGCTCTCACTGTATTACAAGTACGGATAATAAACTGAATTTGAAAAAGGAAATATTCAGTTATTACATTATTTATTATATTTTATACAGTTACTGTATGGTACTATTATATCATAGATAATGTTATTTTCATATTCCACATTCAACATGTGTAGGCCAATTCTTTTCTGCAAGTAATCAGAAATCTATTCCCAACGAATTTACTGCAATGCACAAAAGATTCTCATCTGTTAATCGGGATCTATGTTTGGATTTTTGGATTTAGCAACCTTCATTCTCGAAAATAATTGTTTGCACACATATTTCGAGTGACAGCGAATAACCTGATCTTGGGATATTGCGTTTTGTTCATTTTTGAATACTTCTGTGCTTGGCAAGTCATATTCTCCGCATTTAGTTCTGAATTCTACGTGACTTTGTAAATCAATTAACTCGTCCTGGAACTGCACTCTCACAGATTGTACTAAATTTACTATGAAAGGATTAACAAAAAGATTAATATCACTTTCCATACGTCTAAAATCATTAAATCTATGTTATCTGAATTCACATTTGAGCTGTTCCAATACAGAGATGTAATTAACTATATTTTATTCAGGCACCATAGATTGCTTAACAAATTCACCATCCGTGAAGGGTTTTTAGTGCCTTAGCTAATTCTCAACATACTACACAACTTGCTCCTAAACATAGACTCTGAATTGTTCGATTCTCTTCAATGTTTGGTGTATCATGAAGTGCTTTCAATTCTTGAAACTGTAGTGCACGTTGCACCCCTGAAAAATAATTTTATCATAACATGTATTTCTGTTGGAATAAAATCACCACAATAACAATAATTGTAGTAATAATAATAATAATAATAATAATAATAATAATAGTAATAATAATAATAATCTTTATATATGAATACATATTACAGAAAACAGCTTCCCTGTCATTTCGGCATGTTCTGGATGGCAGAGCGTATAATGTTTTATGTTGCTCAGTAGTATTCCTGACAGTACCTTACAACATAGTAAACACTTTACGTTTTCACAAAAAAAATAATCTTCCTCCCACATTGTACAGAATGATCATTTTCTTCAGTGCCGGCTCGTAATAAAATATTATGTGTGTTCACAATTTTGTGGTTCCAAAATCGAAGAGAATTTGAAATCGTACGTTTAGTCTAATATGAAATGTCATGATTCCAATGTTTCACTATCGAAAAAAACCGTATATAAATTCAAAACAACATATAATAATAATAATAATAATAATAATAATAATAATAATAATAATAATAATAATAATAATGAAACTCAGTCTTTTTATTTCCAATTTTTCTTGGTAAGTCAGTTTACCCAGTTCTTTACTGTTCAAAATTACTTGAACAGATTTCATTGTTTACGTTTGTTAAAAATGATTACATACCACGGTCTCGTTATTTACAAACGCGTGTGTTCAGTAATATATTTTGATTCACAACACACTGATACACTATAGCCTATACCAGTACTGTAATCCCACTCGCATAGATTACTATAAATACATGCCAGTAAATATTATTCTTAAATATTATACACTGCCATACAGATACTTAAATTCATACCACCGCCACAGTCAGCCAGCACGTGTTTGAAAGCCAAACTATGCTATTATGCCGACACTGAAGTATATTAATTCACAAACTACACTCTCGTAGCAGCACTGTACACGTAAGTAAACGTTCCTACAGTCAGATGCTGGCATCTACAGGCTATTAAATTTCTTCCTCGAGATATAGCACGTGAACGATAGGCATCGATGGACCTGACATCTGTAGGATAGATACTCATCATGTTCACTTAACGCTTTGTGCTCTTGACGAGTCATAAGCGGCCAGCTAAAGACAGTTTTCTCCCGCGCATGCGTGAAATTCCTGTTACCAACTCGAAAAGAGCACGGCTTGTACGTGAACTGATGTTGCCAAGTGTATAAGAAGTTTATGCAAGATGCGGGAAGTTTAAAATACTCGATTCTGATATTATACATCCCCACTACGTCAATAGGGTATCAAATAATAAAACTAGTCGTGCATTAATGGAAACAAGGTGTTCACGTGCTCTTGTGCTCTTATTGACGCACCGCCACTGGTTTTCTTACAGAAGGTTTTGACTCTGTCATTGTCCCGTACTGTTCGTACGTTTACTAAGTACTTGAACTGCCTTCCGCAGTCATCCGTCGAGCTTCGAACGAGGAACAGCACGCTCTACATTCGAAGGTCGTGATTACAGAACGTAATCGGGAGTCAGAGAATGAGCATACCTGGTCTAAAGTATTAGCTCTTCCCTTCAGTTTCTCTTCCCTAGCACGGATATGAACGTAGGGCATTCCTACAAGGTAACGGGCTACAAATTTCCACGTTGGGAATCATTATTGGACGGTTTCCACGGCTCGGAATATGGCGCCGCCTTCTCTTCCCGGATTGTTTCTATCCACGATCAATTCCTTGACCGCGTCTCGCGGGAGAATGGTGCTCTAGGTTCTAATCGTTCCTCCTCGTGGAGCGGCGGCAGGCTACATTCCTCTGTGTTGGAATTTGCATCATCCATTGGGCTGACAGGAGCTTGGATATTTTTAGACTCGTCTGCCATGAACTCTACTGCTGAGGCAACATTGTATATTGTGCATGCGTGTCTGTGTTCGAACGATCGCCTTCCGTACGTGCTGCGTGCGTGCGTGAGGGAGACTATATTGCCGTAGTCTCACCGGAGACTCGCAATTGCTTACCAAATTATTTAATCAAGCCTGGAATGTCGATAGAGAATTGGAAGTGGCAGTTCAACACTGCAGATCTCTGTATGAACTCGTACTGGTGAGCAGATATCGTGGCATGGATGACTGAAGTACGATTCACAATGGGGATAGAATATTTCAGTCCTACATTTTCTCTAACATGAAATGTATCGTAGTTTTGAAGGTGGTGATAGTAGCATTTTAATGTGAAACGTTCAAGTGAAATCCTGTGCGAATAAAATTTTGTTGTTCCATCTCTTTTGATACGATGACGTCACACGTAGATTATACGGTACTCACCTCACCTGCCCTATGAATAATTCAGAAGGTATGCATTAACTGTTACTCCAAAACTACTTGAAACCTCACCCCTATTCGCCAGCTTCCGAATTGATAACGTCCTCAGTACAAGCTTTATAAAAACATTGAGTCACTATACTTATATATAAATTTATATAGGCCTATACAATCTGTGCGCAGTGAAACTTGTTTAGAGTAGTGGCAGAACTGATTTTTAGTAGCAAATGAGCGTATTCCGAATCTCACCGGTGAGCAATCCGATGGCATCACGGTGTTCCGAATTCCACCGATGACGTCATTGATGCTCCACCGGTTTCGCACCGGTGCCATCAGCTTGCAGAGGTGGTGGCAGTCTCCATCAGCCGCCATCAGTGAATCTGATTGGTTCTTGTATAGGGCGGGAATTAGCAGACGGATGACATCGTGCACTGTTGTGTCATGGCGTTGTGTTCTGCTTTAGTTCTGCTGTATTGTTTGTAATGAGCACAACGTAAAAACAATACGTTAATGGCTTATGAGCGAACATGTCAACGGACCAGTTATTACTACCGGTTCAAGAAATAAGTTGTTTATGATCTCTTTTCTTTGAACGAGATGGCAGTACGAAAATTTCGCAAAATTTTGCTAGCGTAGCACAGATAACCACTTACGCGGTCGCCATGACAGCATCGATTCTTCCAGCAGTTTTGTTTCTTATTTTCGTTGCAACGTGACGTCATTGATCCCACCGGACCGGTGAGATTCGGAATACGCTGATTGTCAACCGGTTTCCGGCTTCCGACTCTATTTGTGCATTCATTGTTAGAGTGAGAAGCTTACATTGTGAATAGAGGGAAAATTGATTGACCGTCGAGATCACCGGACCTCACGTCATGTGATTTTTCAATATGGAGATATTGAAGGACAGTGCAAAGCCATTAAACCTACAGCATTTAAAAGATTTGATTGAACAAGAATTTGAAAACATTGATAAAAATGGGGACTTGTGTAAAAAGATATGTAGGTCAGTGTTTGAACGATGTCTTCAATGTTTAGATAATAGTGGAGGCCACTTTGAACAATTTCTGTAAAACAACTGTTTTTGTATATTAATAATCAGGCTTCGGCCTAGGGACACAGTGTAACCAGTATGAGGGTTAGAGTACACGGAGTATAAATGACGTCATGACCCGTGTGAAAGGATGAGTGCAGCAGCACAGGTGGGTCCGTAATGTGCATTACCGTTGTGTGTATTGCTGCTTGGCTGCTGTACGTGTAACAGTCTTCGGCGTAGGGACACCTGATTGAAGGTTACAACTCACGTTAATATTTTAATGGTAGACATTTATTGTCTACACTAGGAATGTACTATATATACTGCATCTGTACAGGGTGAAATATATTTTGTGCCGTACTGTGACGGACTGTTTACATGTTGAGACATGAAGTAACGGCTCGCTCTATTTCCCACTCGACTCGACGAACACAACACTATCGGCCGTGCGTTCTGAACTTCATGCGTTTCTGTGCCCAGGACCGAAGCCTGTTAATAATATATTAATATTACGCTCTGCATTTTCGGTTAACTGACTTATGTCGCATTCTGTATTTCAAGAATTTGATGTTACATCCTTTTTTTCCGGGGAGGTCTTCAATTATGTTTTTGAATACTAAGGCCCGGTTGCATAAAAGCAAAAGAGGGGGGGGGGGGTTAGAAGCAAAGGGGTATAAGTACACTTAAGTTTTTTGTGGGAAAATGTGGTTGAAAGTAGGCTACATAAGATTTCTTAAATCAATCCTACGATTTGCAATAAATTTAACAAGCGAAACGTTGCGAATCGGCTGAAGAAATCACTGCACCATATCTTATTCTCCAGTCATGCTTTGTTATCCTGCAAACCTCAGCCTGTAGTAGTCTATAGTGAACGCGTAAATCAGGCCTGCATAACCCGTAAGTAGGGGAAATATGACGTCAGCCTCACTCCACTTCTCTTGGGAATGATCGACTTCTGCGTGGAGTTGTTTACATTGTTTGCGTGTGGAAGGTCCATCAGTGGCGACACTGTAATTTTCAAAAAGGATTGTAATAAAGTCATTGTATTTATAATGCGTTATCTCGTTTCAAGGTGTACAATTATGCTAGATTTTCTGTCGGTAGTTTCTTTGAGATTTCATTGCACCTAGCCTGCTTTAGATTTTCCAAAACTTTCCTCCTGTCATCACCTACGGAAACATAAATTTGTAGCATTTAAGTAATGAACCTTGAAAGTTAATGTAAATGTCACTATTCATTTCAATACAAAATGAACACAAAGAGTGATGTTCTTAATTTAACAGTATATAAATAAATAATCAATATACAGTTCGTAATAATGAACTTACCCGAAAGTTCGTCTATTCCATAATTATTCTTATTATGGGCTTCGTTGAAATGTGGTTTAATATTAAAATGACGAGTAGAAATAAATTGAATGGGACTCAGTAAATAAGCAATTCTTTCGTCTTCTTCAACAACAAAATAGTCATATTCCCATTTCTTTTGGAAGTAGTATTTCTTCACGGGCTTAGATTTTGTTCTGTTCCAGTTCTCTTTAAACTGCAGTACGCGTATTGTGTATTTATTTATTTATTTATTTATTTATTTATTTATTTATTTATTTATTTATTTGCCTCTAGTGCGTTACAATCTTGAATGACAGCATTGCCCTCCAGTCATATAGCTATCACTCACTTATCAACATAAAATTTATATATATATATATATACCAAAGGTATGTTCCTAAGGATTTTATTTATCTGTACATTTGTAATTCTTGATAGCGTATTGTGAATCTGCCGCCGCTAGAATGAATGTTGATATAGCCGAGCGTAATTAGGACGCTATGTCCACACTGGTAGAAAAGTTGGATGGGGTAGAACAGTGATGTCAAAGCAAGCGCATTTTTCTGACCTTGACGTCGTGCGCGGGCAGCAAGCGCTAAGTATGGGAAGAGGAAGGGTTGTGTATATGAATAAGCAACCTGTTGGATTAAGAAAACAGTGGTGCACAAACTTCAAACGGAACGTGAAATTTTATGTCGTTATTTTTATATGGCTTCTTTCTGTTTGTTATTATCTACATTGTCTGTAAAACAAAAGTACTAACACTGATTTCTTAATATTGCACTTGTGTTTTAAATCTTAATAGCATAATAGAGAGTTAAGAAGGAATATTCACTTAAATTCCATAGTAGTATAATATTATACTATATTAAGTGGATGAAACACATCATTCATAAAGAAAGTGATATTTCAAAGAAAGAGATTGAGTATGACATGATAAGTTGGAATTTATATTGATGGTATCTTTAGCCTTACAAAAGTCATCAATAAACTAATCAAAACAATATTACAGTACAAAGCAAAGTTACCTAGGTACTGTATCTGTTTTAAGTGTAACTGATATTACATAAAAAAAACTCTTATCGCATTATGCTTTTAAGGTGATATTTGTGAGCAACTTCCTATCATCAGAATATTAAATTATTTTCTCGAAATCTGCTGAAGCTATAGAGCTGACATTTTTATAACACATGGGCACTTATCTTTTGTTTATGATGTAACAGTAGTTGCTTTGTTAATTCATTTCCTTACAAACAATTTCCATGCGAATATTTTCAAAATTTTCAATACACTATCTTCAGTAATACGTATTTACGGTATATTAGATTTACGAAAACATTCTGTAAGGCTACTAAATAAATAGGCCTATACCTGAAAATTTCATTTTTCTATACGAAAAGCTGAGAAAATATTTCTTTTGAATAAAAAAATCAAACTTGTGAAAAATGAGCATTAAAATTAAAACTTACATTATTATAATGCACGTATACTTCTCAGGTAAATCTAAAAGTTAACATGGATACAATTTTAATAAGTTCTCTTCCCTTCATATATTGAATCAGTGCTGGCCATCCCTGAATACAGCTCGACCAAGCGGCATATACCACCTCTTTCGTCTGTCTCTTTTCTTTCCGCTGTAAAGCGGTCAGGCTCTCTTGGGCTCTAAAACGCGCGCTTGCTCCTGTGGGCATCAATTGACATGCCTGGGGTAGAAGGTATACGAAGGCAGCCGCTCTGAGGAGCTACAGTTCTGCAGGTCTGGCGTAAATGTTTAGGTGTAATGTTTTCCAGTGTCACTGACTGCCGTGGCCGTGGTACGCGGGCCACGGGCTGGCGCGTGTCTCGGTTCCTTGACCCTCTTCTTATTCTCGTTGTGCCTGCCACACATCCCAGTGGAGTATATACTGTTGCCGGCCGTCACATCTCAGTGGCTGCCAAGGACACACATGTAATTCCACTATCACTTCTCGTTTCCTTCTTAGCCTGGTTTCCCGAGCAGATACACTCGAGCTTTTAGATCACATGACATCAGTTACCAGGTGAGTTTCAAGCTCACGTTAAGGGGTTAGGTACAGCTTACAGTAGTAAAATTTTTTTAAATATTCAACGTTTTTTCCTCCATAATTGTATCTTGTACAGTAATGAAAATTGGTATGTGTAAAGCACTGTTCTTATTTATTTATTTATTTATTTATTTATTTATTTATTTATTTATTTATTTACTAGCCGTACCCGTGCGCTCCGCTGCACCCGTTAGAAATAAATATAAAGTAATTACATAATTAAAATAGGACGTTTGATCCAGGGAACATTCGTGTTTGATAGAAGGATAAATCGTTTAATATGTTATTTAATTTAAATTGTATTTAAAATATTAAAATGCGATCATTTTGATCCAGAGACCACTCATTTGGTGCAATGACAATTCCTTTAACATGTTATTAATTGTTATTACCAATTATTTTTGGAAAAGCGAAAATTAACAGAAAAATTTTGGCTACAGATTTATTATTATGTTTATATTATATTATATTATATTATATTATGTAAAAAGTGTGTTAACGGATGTACTCGAATTAGAAAATTTTTAATTTGTTATGGGAGCTCTTGAATCTCAGGAGGAACAGCTTTTATAACAGCGCAACATAATCTGCTTGGCTCATTACCCAATTTTTTTGCATTGCATTTATTGCATATATATTTTATGTATTTTAACGCGATTCAATTGAGCATAGTTAAAATTTGAATTATAAAATAATGGATTGCTAAGCTAACGTACTATTACTGCATACTAAATCAATACACTCTCGTTGTTCGTTAATTCTCTGAGATAAAAATGAATATGTTCATAAACATTATTTTAAGAAATACAGGAAATGAATATACAGAATAACCTATCAATTTTTCTGTGCATAAGAAGCTATTTTAATCTTACCTGTCCTCAATTCACTCACAAGTTACTGTAATGACATTACAGCATTATGTCCATCCAGAGAAACTACACTTTCCAATGGTGAAATAATAATTAATTATTCAAATCGGTTAATTTAGCTTCCTATATTACTTCATAGAAACACAGAAACATTGTCTGTAGGCTATGTTTCATAGCTTTCGATTGTTGTGTCCAAGGCCCCTTATAGACGGTCATTTGTTTTTTATTTCAATACACCGCCTTAGATGGCAGTTATTTTAATTTTAAAACTCATTTATCTCATTAAATATCAGTCCTATCAAAATATTTCAAAGAATAAAACTTATCAGAAATCATTTTTAAAGAAACTTTTGTTATGTAACATATTTCACAAAAATCAATAATAAGCGAGATATTTCGATTTATTTAATTCAGGCCCCCTTACAACCCCCCCCCCTTTTAAATAACGTATTTTGAATGCCATATAGCCTAAAATCTAAGTTACAACGAACTTAATTTATATTCCAATTTTCATCGAAATCCGTTTAGCCATTATCGCGTGAAAAGGTAACAAACATACAGACAGACAGATAGACAGACAGACAGACATACAAACAAAAATAAAAAAAAAAGCGATTTTCGGTTTCAGGATGGTTAATTATATATGTTAACACCAATTATTCTTAGAAAATCGAAAATTACCAGAAAAATTTTGGCTACAAATTTATTATTAGTATAGATTTATTTATTTATTTATTTATTTATTTGTTTATTTATTTATTTATTTAGGTGTAGTTAAGGTCATCAGGCCTTCTCTTCCACACCACCAGAAATACAAATACAATGATAGAAATAAAAAGGAAACACACTCTAAACAAAGTAAAGACACACAAAAATATTCGCAGGTTGCAGTCACACAAACTTTAAATGAGTGATTAAGTATCATAATTAATTGTACCCTAACTAATTAACTAACATAAACAAGAAACTTGCAATTTTAATCTAGAGTAAAAAAAACACAAATCAAGACTTCTAGCAATACCTAAAAAGCATTAAATAAGACAAAATTTCCCAATTTAATTTTGAATTGTGATAAAGTCCGGCAGTCCCTTAGGAGGATGAGTAGGCTATAAAGACGTTCTATGATGAAGGATAGAAAGAAGTGCTTGATGCCGGTTTCAAAGAGTTGTAAGAAATTAAAAGCGGGATAGCAGATAATTCGGAGTAGAAGTATGCATGATTCTAACTAAAGACAGTGAATGTATTGTTCTTCGTTCCTTCAGACGCACCCATGAAAGTAACTGGAGGGAAGGTGTTATATGGTCAAATTTACGAGTATTGCAGATGAATCGTATGCACACATTATGAACACGTTGTAGTCTCTCAGCAAAGAGTGAACTTACATTAGTTAGCAAGGAATCGCAATAATCAAAATGGGGCATTACAAGCGTCTGAATAAGATTCTTTTTTAAACTAAGTGGTAGAAATTCTTTCATATGAAACAAGGAGTGAAGATAAGAAAATATTTTTTTTTTTTTTGCAAATCTGTGTTACTTGAGTGTTCCAATTTAGATCGCCAACCATAAAAATGCCAAGATTTTTAACTGTTTCACTGTATTTAACAATAATCCCATTCAATATTATATGTGGTATAGTACCACTATCAAGAGTGCTTCGTAGACAGTTATGTCCCATTACGATTGCTTCTGCTATATGAAAAAAAAAAAAATCACGATTAAAAAAAAAATATATATATTTTTTTTTTTCTTCAAAATTCAAAATGTTGGCAGTTCACTGTGCAGTGATGAAGCGTTTCCCTCGTAACTCATAAACTTGTTAACTTTTTCATGTTCTCTCTTTTATTTCATTGCTGAAACTCATCTTTACAATATCATGCTCTTTCAACTATATTCCTTAATAAATAATAGTTTGTTTTTCTGTTAGAATAAAATAGGCCTACTGATATTTGACCATTTTTAAAAATGACTTTATTTTTTATCACACAATCTATCAAAGATAGAGAAGTGATCTTGCATCGTATTGTAGGTATGATTTGCATAAATACACACAACAAAATTTCGTCACAGAATGTTGGATAGTTTTTGAGTTATTTGGGAAACTCTTCATCACTGCACAGTGAACAGAATTTTGAAAAAAAAAAATGCAAATAATTTTTTAATCGTAAAAATATTTTCTTCATGTATCAGAAGGACATGAACGACGATCCTTCCCTTAATCCTTTCATATGTGTGAGTGAATGCTGTGTAATGTCTTAAATGTTTGTGTTGTATCGGAGGTGGCCCTGGCATTGAGCTGATCTCTCATCCGGGGAGGCCCTCCATGTCCTTGTGTGGTCAAAAAAGTATGTATGTGATCCAATAAATTAATTCCTCTCCCGACAGGTCGCGGCCCTGTGAGGCCCGGGTGGCGCGGATCGTATAAATGAACATAAAAGGGAGAGGTTAAACTAAGGTAAAGAAAGAAAGTAAACTAAAAAAGTAATTACAGTTTGGTACAATTTTCTGTCAGATCTGGTAGGCTACATTTTATTTTTAGTCAGTGGCAACACTGTTTATAGGTAGTTATTTTTTTTTAAAGTACAAGTTATCTGAACATCCATATTTTTCTATCAATACTGTCTTGCTTAAAATGAAACGTGTGGCGATTCATTTTCTGTTTTCTTAATTTTTAACACGTTCTGTTTTTTTATAAAATATTCCAGGTTTTTTAAGTAAACATTTGGAAATGTCTCTATTTAAAAAAAAAAGAAGCTATTTTGGAAACATAAATTCGAGGATTTGCTTTGGAAATACCCGATATTCGCCTTCCAGTTAAGAGCGAAACTCGGGAAACCCCAAGCAGGTATAGTCCGACCATCCGATCTTGGCCCCCGTAAGATATGCGAACTGAACCTTAATTCCTTTTCAGCCTCGGCAATTCATTTCTCCCCCTTTATTTCCTGTTTCTCTCTTTTCTAGCCCTCTCTCTTTCTCTCCCCCACTACTCACAATTTTGAGCCTTCTTGCGGGACAGTTTATTTGCACTTGCAGTCCAGTGTTGTCAACTCAACATGAATACTGTAGCACGGAGTGGTAAAAGAAATATTATTAAGCAAGTAATAGCCTTTGGCATAAGTCAATCAGCGTCATTAGGCCTACTTGAATTAAATTACGAACAAGTAATAATTAACCTTACATTATTAGAAGCAATATTCAAGAGACATGACACTGTTTGACGGAAGTTTGGCAACATCCCTATTCGGCAAGTTTCGTGGCCTGCTGTTTGACGTAGTGGTAGAGAAACGGGTGGAATGGAGTGAGTAGAGGCGTTAACTTTTCCAAGAACGACGACAGCGCTGAAGGGGCATAGATCCCATGGTCCGACAATAGTCTGTTCCAACGAGAATCGAACCCACTCCCGAACGCTAGCAGTAGAGAAACGCGCTAGCTCTTCAGGTAGGCCTATGCCGTTGGCTTGCAAGTTTTAATTTGGAAACCGATCGCTAGCATAGTAGACCAATCGACTAACCTTCGACCGACTGACCTTGAAGCTCATTTTGATGACGTTTGGGTGCAAACTATTAATGAGAGCTGTTAGTGGGGCATTTAGTGTATTATGATAGTGATATACGCCGCTGGGAGAACAGGTGGTGGGGGGACAACGTTCCCAGTGTTGATGCATCACGCACACGCGTGGAAAACCTCGTGGTTTCCGCGGTTTGTTTGTCAGCTACACAGAAGAATGCGGCAGCACCATCGCTCTGTGACGCGAATTGACACCTCCCTCCCCACTGCCACAATCACCGAGCTACGTCACCTTACGAAATCGACCCGTAAACGTTTGTGGTGAACAAAAAGCACCGAGGCAGATAATTCCCTCGAACATTAGGTTTTTCACTCAAAATACTCGGATCGCTATCTTGTTCATCGTAGCCTTTTCGACTATAAAGAATATATGATTTGGAAAAATTGTTAAACAAGTAGGCCTACCTAATACTGTATCGTATCCATAATAATCATCATCCTCTTCATCACTATCATCCAATTTTATCATTCTACCATGAACACCACTTTAAGACGCGTAAGATGTGTCCGGCCAGCATATCGTGCCTAAGATCGCAGGTTCGCGTCCCGCCACTGCAGTCAATTGAGTCTGTGGTAAAGGATGGGGAGGGCCCATGTAAAACAATCGGTGTAATGGTACGCATGGAAGCTGACAGGGGTTTCACTTGAAATGATTTTTCTCCTTTTTTAAGAAAAAAAATTACAAAAAAAAATTAATGGTTTAATCAAGTGCAATATCCTTAATGTTAGCCTATATACAATTAAAGAATAGCAACGTATTTTATATACAGGGTGTTTCCGGGTTAGTGTTACAAATTTTCAGGGATGATGGGGAAGGGCACATGTATCAATTTACGATAAGGAACCCTAGTCCGGAAATGAGTGAGTCGAAAGTTACAAGCAAAAATAGTTCTGTAGAAAAGAAATAATTTTATTTCTCTGTACACCTTATTTATGTCCTATATATCTGTACATCTTACACATACTGTATTCATCTGATGTTGTTTACGTTGTCTACTTACAGTATTCCATTCAGTGCGCTGTCTGAGGGGTGGGGACAGGAAACTACACTAAAGCAATGAAGATAGCGTAATGTGTAACGGACATGGTCGGTCCTGATATGCACGTCTATAGGCAGCAGTGTATGTGTACAAGTTGCAGTGTCCAGTTGATCAGTCCTAGTGAAATGGAGGAGTAAACGAGAGCGGAATAATCAGACCTGATTTTCGAATACGGATGAGCCAATGGGAACAGTAGACAAGCTCACAGATTGTATCTGGCCTAGTACCCACGTAGGAGAAATCCGGCCCATACCATCTTTCCACGACTGTTCCAAAGGTTAAGGGAAGGAGGGCACGTGGTGCGAAATCACAATTCCATTTCCACACAACTATTTTTGCTTATAAATTTCGACTCAGTCATTTCCGGACCAGGGTTCCTTATCTCAAATTGATACATGTGCCCTTCCTCATCATCCCAGAAAGTTTGTAACACCAGCCCGAAATACTCTGTATAACATACAATTTATAACATATATATCACGTCATAACCATAATACTAGCTGGGCACTATAATGGACGCAAAGCTCCTAAGGATTAATCCCTAACCACTATTATCATTCTACCATGAACACCACTATAAGCATGACACCATCCTAGTCACCGCCGTAACTCGATTTGCCTGCTAATCTGAGCTGCTTTCGGGCGTGGGTTCGATTCCCGCTTGGGCTGGTTACCTATTAAACAGTAGTTTTTTTCCCGTTGCTTTTCTCCAACTTTAAAAATAAAGTCGGATAATCCCAAGGTAATCTTTCTAAATACAAACTATATCGATGTCACCAATTACATCGACGCTAAATAACATAGCGATTGATACAGTGTCGTTAAATAACCGAATTCAAAATTTTGCCCTGTATAAGGAAAACAGCGAAACGGGAAATACGGCACCCAGTTTCTGAAATGAAGCTACGCATGTGTTGGTTTGCATGTATTTTTTTTCTGTCTACCAATGGAGAGTAGGCATATATATATATATATATATATATATATATATATATATATATATATATATATATATATATCTGCTATAGTAAGGGAAGTAGTTAATGAGGGTCGAGGGACTTTGAATATTTTTTGTTTTTATAAAGCGACATTTCGAAATTAGTCCCAGCTCAAACACTTTTCATTATGGTTCACTCAAAATGTTTCGTACGTAGGCTATATATTGTTGTTGCTATTTAGTCATCTGTCCAAAGACAGGTTGGAACTTCATAAGTGACACCAATAAGACATCACTCATTGGGCAACTAAGCCAGGAGATAATGGGGTAGGTGGCCAGTTCCTTTCCCCCTCCATTACATACATCGCTAACTATAGTAACATATTACACTAATCAGATTTCAGATGTGAGCAAACAATTGTTCTTGCTCTGACACATATCGCCAAGTGAGATGTACTGCCTGATAATAGATAGGCCTACAGAGGTAACGTGTCTGTTTTCACTTCTAAAGTGTGTGTATGTCTAATGCCTACCCACTTCACTTACGTGATTCGGGTTCCGCATGTTGCTGATAGATGGCAGAACTGTGACCCCATTTTCAACTTGTACACCACTTCGGCGGGCCACGCTGTACACCTGTATGATGCGTATATGTGAAGAGTTATGTCGTGTACTAGTGTGAGTGTATGTGTAAGTGTATTCCTTTTTAAAATAGGTCGTGCTAAACTTTTGTACAGTAGTGGCAAGTAAACCGGACCGACTCTTGTAGTTGATTTCAGAGCCTTGTTCACTCCAGAGCACGATAGACTGGTAACTAAAACTTTCGTGGTTCGAATCCTGCCTGGGAATGAAACTTTTTTTTTTGTTCCTTATTCAAATTTATTCCCAATACTTTTCTATTGCTGGTAAAATTCATGTTCTGGGAATAATAAGTTAATTAAGTAGTAAAATATCGCTGCAATCGAAAAGTATTGGGAATAAATTTGAATAAGGAACAAAAAAAAAGTTTCCTTCCCAGGCAGGATTCGAACCACGAAAGTCTTAGTTACCAGTCTATCGTGCTCTGGAGTGAACAAGGCTCTGAAATCAGCTACAAGGGTCGGTCCGGTTTATAATCTAGTACGGTTCTGTACTAAATTAGGTTTGAAAACTGAATTCATAATGCCTATAACTTTCACAAAAGTAGTTATTTTAGTATAGATATCCTTTTCTTTTTCATATGAATGACGGTACCCTAAATAGTTAAATGTGTTTATTAGTTCCTAGTATTCTGTTTTCAATACAAATTTTACCCTTTTTGGCTATTTACCTTTAAAGCCACAAAAATTATATATTAATTATTGTAAGTAAAATTATGCATTTACTTTATATTTATGTGAAAAAGGTGCTTTGATGAGCATCTAGCCCGTTTATTTTCTTACTATAATAAATACATATAAGAAACAGAAAGATACAATTCCACACTTTGCAGTAACTTTCAGTTGTACTGTAATTTGTAATGTATTATACCACATTCTTATGGAGTAGACTGTAAAGCCCTCCTTAGGCGAAACTGAATGCAACTTGGAGGTAACTTCCGATACACAACAGACCAATCATACTGTCGAAATTAAAAGATGACAACAACGATGATTCCTAAATGATTTCTGGTCGAAACATGAAGATCTCTTCTCTCTGTGCAGCGGTACAGCAGTAAGAGAATCTCTCTGCCGCCGCGGCGCGGCGATCCTTGCAGCAGCGAAATCCGTGCGTCCCTTTCCCCCCTAATTGGCCAGCTTCCCCCAGCAGCCCGCCCGGTCCGGTCCAGTTCGCTCACCCTTACAGCACTGGGCATCGCTCGTGCAACACTGCAATTATTGACCCTCCGTTCCCAGCAGCGGTGTGAAACACATCATCCCCCCTCTTTCTTCTCCGTCCCCCCACGAGTTCAACTACAGCTCCCACCTAGAAACACACAACACGTCCCTGCTGAATCTAGAGACGGCGCGTCGCCCAGTGCTGCTGCTGCTGCTGGAACACGCGTTGCGTGCCATAAATAGGCGCGTTCCGCTTCGGCACATGGCTTCATCTACGCAGTTACGCATTTAGTTTCCGAATCCGCATCATAGAGAGTGTATATTTATTTTCATGAATAGGATAACTCCCTCCTTTCTACTTAGGCATACATACATACAGTTCTGCCCAAGGGCAGGTCCTTCACTGCAAACCCAGCATTCTCCAATCTTTCCTATTTTCTGTCTTCCTCTTAGTTTCAGCTTATGATCCATATATGTTAATGTCGTCTATCATCTGTTATCTATCAATAACCAAGCTAATACATTACTCCCTCTGTTCCAAAATATGATATAGAAAGATGTAATTAATTCTGTTCCAAAATATGGTATATGTATTTGTTTAAGTTCTCAGTAATATAATGTAACTTTAATATATCTTCTAGATACTTATTTATTTGATAAATTAATATATGAAAAACATGAAAACTAGATATACCTTATTTTATTTCAAGGAGTGCAGTTCGGTGGCTCCTTTGAACACCCACTTACAGATTTATGACTTCCTACATAATCATCTCTGACAATTCCATCCTGTCCCCTCGTCCCAACATTGCACAGTTGCCACAATCCTGGTGACCCTCGACGGCATTCTTGGAATTCGGAAAAGACGCGGCAACTCTGCCTCCACGTGGATTTGACGGGAACCTGTCCATTCTTCTGAACGAGGGTTGTGATTGTTACTGACAGGAGAAGACAAGATTTCCGTCACAGTCAGGAAAACATTTATTTATGACAACCAATTAGTAGGGGGCAGTAGAAGGTCTGTCGGCAAAGTCCTTTCTATGAAACTGCACTCCATGAAAAAAAATACAGTATACAGTAGTGGCAGAAAAACAACCGGACTGACCCTTGCAGCTGATTTCAAAGCCTTGCTCACTCCAGAGCACGATAGACTGGAAACTAAGACTTTCGTAGCTCGAATCCTGCCTGGGAAGGAAACATTTTTTTAAAATAATTGATTAAATGGCGATCTTACTCGTGTTAATTACGTAAGCTTGTGCGGCTTACAGCTGTTTCGGTGCTACTTGACATCATCCTCAGAGCCTACTAGATCTCTGCGCTATCTCAACTTCGCTGCCTGTTGTGTGGGTGCGTTCGTGTGATGAAGAGTTGTATCAAATAGTGTGTTTTTTCTGAAATTGATCTGTGTGTTGAGAATTTGATTAGGTGTCTTCATCACACGAACGCATCCACACTACAGGCAGCGAAGTTGAGATAGCGCAGAGATCTAGTAGGCTCTGATGATGCTGTCAAGTAGCACCGAAACAGCTGTAAGCCGTACATTCTTACGTAATTAACACGAGTAAGATCGCCATTTATTCAATTATTTATATTCAAGTGTTAAAAGTAGTGTACGAAAGATTCAACTTTTTTTTTGTTCCTTATTCAAATTCATTCCCAATACTTTTCGATCGCAGCGATATTTCAATATTTAATTAACTTATTATTCCCAGAACATGAATTTTAACAGCAATCGAAAAGTATTGGGGATAAATTTGAATAAGAAACAAAAAAAAGTTTCCTTCCCAGGCAGGATTCGAACCACGAAAGTCTTAGTTACCAGTCTATCGTGCTCTGGAGTGAACAAGGCTCTGAAATCAGCTACAAAGGTCGGTCCGGTTTTTTGCCACTACTGTACATTTGATTCTGTGTGATGTCAAATTAATAAAATAAAAAATAAACATTGTTTTGAGAGAGGCCAATTAAAATAAAAACTGCAATAAATTATAAGCCGTTTTATACGACTGTTGAGCCTTAGATTTTCTATTCAAAATTGACTGGGTGGGTGGGTGGATGGATGGATGGATAGATATATAGATAATTGATAGATAGATGGATGGATAGATAGATAATAGGTTGATAGATAATTGGTTGGTAGATAGATAGATAATTGGTTGGTAGATAGATAATTGGTTGGTAGATAGATAATTGATAGAGAGATAGATAGATAATTGATGGAGAGATAGATAGATAATTGATAGACAGATAATTGATAGATAGATAATTGATAGATAGATAATTGATAGATAGATAATTGATAGATAGATAATTGATAGATAGATAGATAATTGATAGAGAGATAGATAGATAGATAGATAGATAGATAGATAGATAGATAGATAGATAGATAGATAATTGATAGAGAGATAGATAATTGATAGAGAGATAGATAGATAATTGATAGATAGATAGATAGATAGATAGATAGATAGATAGATAGATAGATAGATAGATAGATAGATAGATAGGTAGATAGATAATTGATAGATAGGTAGATAGATAATTGATAGATAGGTAGATAGATAATTGATAGATAGGTAGATAGATAATTGATAGATAGGTAGATAGATAATTGATAGATAGATAGGTAGATAATTGATAGATAGATAGGTAGATAATTGATAGATAGATAGGTAGATAATTGATAGATAGATAGGTAGATAATTGATAGATAGATAGATAATTGATAGATAGATAGATAGATAGATAATTGATAGATAGATAATTGATAGATAGATAGATAATTGATAGATAGATAGATAGAGATAGATAATTGATAGATAGATATAGATAATTGATAGATAGATAGATAGATAATTGATAGATAGATAGATAGATAGATAGATAGATAGATAGATAGATAGATAGATAGATAGATAGATAGATAGATAGATAGATAGATAGATAGATAGATAGATAGATAGATAGATAGATAGATAGATAGATAGATAGATAGATAGATAGATAGATAGATAGATAGATAGATAGATAGATAGATAGATAGATAGATAGATAGATAGATAGATAGATAGATAGATAGATAGATAGATAGATAGATAGATAGATAGATAGATAGATAGATAGATAGATAGATAGATAGATAGATAGATAGATAGATAGATAGATAGATAGATAGATAGATAGATAGATAGATAGATAGATAGATAGATAGATAGATAGATAGATAGATAGATAGATAGATAGATAGATAGATAGATAGATAGATAGATAGATAGATAGATAGATAGATAGATAGATAGATAGATAGATAGATAGATAGATAGATAGATAGATAGATAGATAGATAGATAGATAGATAGATAGATAGATAGATAGATAGATAGATAGATAGATAGATAGATTGATTGATAGATAGATAGATAATTGATAGATAGATAGATAATTGATAGATAGATAGATAATTGATAGATAGATAGATAATTGATAGATAGATAGATAATTGATAGATAGATAGATAGATAATTGATAGATAGATAGATAGATAGATAGATAGATAGATAGATAGATGCGCCGTAGCTTACAGTAAGAACCTTATGGTGAGAATAAGTGAGCTCGTTAGCTATAAGTCAAAGCGTAGCGAGGAAGAGAAGCTTCTCAGTCCACTTTATTCTTCCCCTGACATTCAGCTAGGTTTCACGAGCTGACGAATGGCCTATGCATTTAGCGATCTTTCTCCAGTGTTGGTAACTTCAGCTAGCAGCTAGTTCTATGTCAAAACTTATGACATCACACGATATGATTCCACCAGCCGCCAATACTCATGTTCACTATGTCGACCGGTAGGTCTATTGAGTGCATTGCAAATACATAACTGATAATATGTACCGTTTTTCTTTCCATCAGGTCTCGTCATGTTACGTGACATTATATTACGTTGCGTTATGTACATCATAGTCCTAGCTTTAAGAACATCTCTTTACGTGCATATGTGTTATATAGTTCTTTTTGTTAATGAGGGAAGAAAACGTGCATATTATAGCAAAGGAGCTGCAGATGTGGAAGACAAAAGAGATATTAAGAAGATTAGACTGTTAGAGAAAGAAGATATTAAAAATATAAAACGAGAAGAAGGGGGGAAGTGCAAATAAAACACAAGGACAGTGTTCATTATGAGAATGGGTTTTTAATTGAGGGAACTAAGAGAAGGCTTGCAGACCCAGTAGTTATTGAAACTAAGAACCTTCCCGACGCGACGTAGGAGAGCAGGGAGCCTCCGTATTCTAAAAAGTGAGTCAGTGGATACAAAGCGGGGATAACGATCCTGGAGACAAATAATTGCTGGAATGATAGCGCACGGAAACAGTCTTCCAGTCGTCAGGGACGCGTAGCCTAGATGGCTGTGTGAGTTCAGTGGGGTTCAGGCTTCACAATAAGTTCATTTAGGACACCTGGCACACATTACTCAATTGTGTATTGTAGTACAGGTGTCCTGTCACAATTCAGTGCCGTGTTTTGATGAATCAGAATTCTGCAAATTCGAATAGTGTTATAGCGGAACCTACCCTCAGACACCGCGCATATAGAAAACTTATTTAAAAAAAATAGCTGTCCATACTACAGAAACTACCTCTAATTGAGATTCTGTCTGATATGTATATCTATTATCAGGCGGTACATCTCACTTGACGGTGTGTGTCAGAGGAAGACCAATTGTTTATATGCATCTGAAGTCTGATTAGTGAAATATGTAGCTAATCGGCGATGTATGCATTGGAGGGGGAAAGGAACTGGCCACCCTACCCCATTATCTCCTGGCCTAGTTGCCTCATGAGTGATGCCCTATTGGTGTTACTTATGAGATTCATATCTGTCTTCGGACAGCTGACTGAACAACAACAACAACAACTACAGTAACTTGTGGTGCTGTAGTGGTTACGATAATAGTCGTTGGATTTCAGGGTCGTGAGTTCAAACCCGGCTGAGGGCGATTACTGCAAAGGTTGTTAAATAAAATACTATAGGGTTTTTGTATCTGATCAAGCTGTTAAAGTCGCAACAGATTGTGATTGAAAATAGAAAGAACGTTTCTTCAGTAAAACAATAAAACTATACTACCTATATCTACTATTACTACTGCTGCTGCTACTACTACTACTACTACTACTACTACTGCTGCTGCTGCTACTACTAGTGCTACTACTACTGATACTGATACTACTACTACTGCTACTACTCTACTACAACTACTAGGTCTACTACTGCTGCTGCTACTGCTACTAGTCTACTGCTACTGCTGCTACTACTATTACTATTACTGCTGCTACTAGGCCTGCTACTACTGCTGCTACTACTATTGCTACTACTACTGCTACTACTCTACTGATACTGCTACTACTACTGATACTACTACTGCTACTACTCTACTGATACTGCTACTACTGCTGCTACTACTATTGCTACTACTACTGCAACTACTCTACTGATACTGCTACTACTACTACTGATACTACTACTGCTACTACTCTACTGATACTGCTACTACTGCTGCTACTACTATTGCTACTACTACTGCTACTACTCTACTGATACTGCTACTACTACTGATACTACTATTGCTACTACTACTGCTACTACTCTACTGATACTGCTACTACTGCTGCTACTACTATTGCTACTACTACTGCTACTACTCTACTGATACTGCTACTACTGCTGCTACTACTATTGCTACTACTACTGCTACTACTCTACTGATACTGCTACTACTGCTGCTACTACTATTGCTACTACTACTGCTACTACTCTACTGATACTGCTACTACTGCTGCTACTACTATTGCTACTACTACTGCTACTACTCTACTGATACTGCTACTACTACTGATACTACTATTGCTACTACTACTGCTACTACTCTACTGATACTGCTACTACTACTGATACTACTATTGCTACTACTACTGCTACTACTCTACTGATACTGCTACTACTGCTGCTACTACTATTGCTACTACTACTGCTACTACTCTACTGATACTGCTACTACTGCTGATACTACTATTGCTACTACTACTGCTACTACTCTACTGATACTGCTACTACTGCTGCTACTACTATTGCTACTACTACTGCTACTACTCTACTGATACTGCTACTACTACTGATACTACTATTGCTACTACTACTCCTACTACTCTACTGATACTGCTACTACTACTGATACTACTATTGCTACTACTACTGCTACTACTCTACTGATACTGCTACTACTGCTGCTACTACTATTGCTACTACTACTGCTACTACTCTACTGATACTGCTACTACTGCTGCTACTACTATTGCTACTACTACTGCTACTACTCTACTGATACTGCTACTACTGCTGCTACTACTATTGCTACTACTACTGCTACTACTCTACTGATACTGCTACTACTACTGATACTACTATTGCTACTACTACTGCTACTACTCTACTGATACTGCTACTACTACTGATACTACTATTGGTACTACTACTGCTACTACTCTACTGATACTGCTACTACTGCTGCTACTACTATTGCTACTACTACTGCTACTACTCTACTGATACTGCTACTACTGCTGCTACTACTATTGCTACTACTACTGCTACTACTCTACTGATACTGCTACTACTACTGCTACTACTATTGCTACTACTACTGCTACTACTCTACTGATACTGCTACTACTGCTGCTACTACTATTGCTACTACTACTGCTACTACTCTACTGATACTGCTACTACTACTGATACTACTATTGCTACTACTACTGCTACTACTCTACTGATACTGCTACTACTACTGATACTACTATTGCTACTACTACTGCTACTACTCTACTGATACTGCTACTACTGCTGCTACTACTATTGCTACTACTACTGCTACTACTCTACTGATACTGCTACTACTACTGATACTACTACTACTACTACTGCTGCTACTATTACTACTACTGCTGCTATTGCTGCTGCTACTACTACTACTGCTGCTACTACTGCTACTACTGCTGCTGCTGCTACTACTACTACTACTGCTGCTGCTACTACTACTACTAGGCCTCCTACTACTACTAATACTACTACTACTACTATTATTATTATTATTATTATTATTATTAGGCCTACTACTACTACTACTACTACTGCTGCTGCTACTCTGCTACTACTACTACTACTACTACTACTACTACTACTACTACTACTACTACTGCTATTACTACTGCTATTATTTATTTAAAATAGGATTATTTAAAATATTTGTTGTAATAGTTTTGCTCAGGTTAGATAATCGCTGATGTGGAAGTGTACCGCTTTTTTAAAGGTGTAGCGGTTATAAGTTGTAAACTCGCTTTGTAATTATTACTAATACTACTGTAGTTACTTTATAACCATTAATTCTATCACCGTCGTAGCTCAGTCGGCTAAAGTGCTTGCCTGTCGATCCGGAGTTACACTCGGGCGCAAGTTCGATTCCTGCTTTGGCTGATTACCGGATTGGGTTTTTTCCAAGGTTTTCCTCAACTGTAAGGTAAATGTCAGATAATCTATGGCGAATCCTTGGCCTCTTCTCGCAAAATATTATCTCGCTATCACCAATTCCATCGATGTTAAATAACTTAGTATTTGATAGAGCGTCGTTAAATAACCAAGTAAAAAAAGCGTTCTGCTATCGAGTACCCTAACTTATTTGACACTATCCCACATTCCGAACTTGTTTTGAATGTTTTATAGTAATGAAGTCGAAGTTGTAGTTTGAGTACATTTGCAATCCAGTTTTTGAACCTGCAAGCACCACGTAGTGTGTAACTCATCACTGCAGATGAGTGGGGCAGGCTGCGTGTAGGGTGAAGGCAGCGCTCTAAGACTTCCGCTTACGAGACACGCGTACCCCTCTCCCCGGGGTCCCTGTTAGTTGGTTGGGAGGGTATGAAATATTGATTAACAGTTTGCACTGAAGGGGTTGAGGAATAGGGTCAGGCGTTGGGACAAAGGGAGGCTTGTTCAGTTGCAAATTTTTGGCTTTGGCAGGTGTGTTCTTGTGCAATTGCTTCCATGTTTTAATGAGAGGGTGTGTATGTGTGTGTGTGTGTGCGTGCATACGCGCGCTTTTGCATATGTGAGAGGAAGTGTATGTGTGTGTTCGTAGTGACTAAGCAAGCCTTCTTGTTTCTTCACTACTGCACCCCTTATACGGAGTTATACAGGGTGTTTGGAAATTTGTTCTAAGGTTAGTAGCCTAGCTCTACTGCAGGATGGAGGACATATTTCTTTCGTTCTTTCTTCCTTTATTTCTCTCTCTCTTTATTTCTTTCTCCCTCCATTTTACCTCCCTGTACTACTGACTTGTAGATCACTCCTATACAGCAGCCGTGGCGAGAATGTGTCTCCCGAGACATTGTAGCTCGCAGTATAGCTGTGCATTTCGCTTGCTTCTAACCTGCGCCAACCCCCACCCTCTCACTCACTGGAGTCAAACTCCGTTCCATTTGTATTTGTCTCTGACCTGCGAGTGGCATATGTCTCTCTCGAAACCATGTACGAAAGTTCCAAGTAGGATGGGAGGACGCATTTTTTTGCTGTCAATGTGATGAGAATATTAAATGTATGATTTGTTCACAAGTATTACGAGGAAAACGGTTGTATAACATAAAACGGCATTATACTACATGTTACTGATGAAACATTAAAAGGTTAAGTGTTATTGTTGTTATCATCATCATCATCACCATCATATCATCATCATCATCATCATCATCTTTATCTTTGTACGTCGACCCTTTTTCAGCAGATGTACGAATAATGCGGTTAGCTCTTCAATTTGAACTCACTGATTTACTATGTGATGTCAAATGAAAGCTAGATGTAAGGACTTGACAAATGTTGAACTTTCAAATCTTTGCCATAAAATAAATATCCGAAGCTTCGTTCTTTCGCTTGCTCTGTTGAAGCCATGTTCGCTACAACTTACGTTTGTGAAAAATTATTTTCAACAATTAAAATAGTAAAAACCAAATTTAGATCACGACTGACAGACAAATACCTTCGTGATCAACTACGACTGGCAGTAAGTGACATAATTCCTGATTTTGAAACTTTGTCGCAGAGACATTCTGAAGACAGTTAATTTTAGGTTGTGATATTGTTCATTTACTGTTAATTTCTTTCTTCGTTACACGTATTAATCATTAGTTTGTAGCCTTGTACTGTATAAAATTATATTTAAGTGCTTGACGTAAGGAAAATGAAAATCCGTTAATAAGTCAGACAGTTGCTTCACTTCCCCTTCGGGTGTCCGCCTCCCTCCATAGGTGCTATACCCGTTGCAGGTTACACAGTGGCTCGGCGCACGATTACTCGTACATTTTCGCCACCGCTGCTATACAAGGAAAGGAAGGCATTTTCACTGAATCACCTCTAAGGCATCTACATAATTGTATATCATCGGTGTTCCTGCAGTAAATCCTGTGTGACATATTTATCGATTTTCATATTTTTGCTCTATTAAATAACTTAAACAGTGATACAGCAAATAATAAAATCTCCTATATGTAATTATATTTTTTGTTTCGAAAATGTAAGAATTCACAATCACCTATATACGGCTGCCATAGGATGAATAAATGTGTTTTTTCCTCCTACTGAAAAATAGTATATTTTGCACATAGGAGTCGACTTGGTTGGCGAGTGGTATAGCTCTGGCCTTCTATGCCCAAGGTTGCGGTTTCGATCACGGGCCAGGTCGATGGCATTTAAGTGTGCTTAATGCGACAGGCTCATGTCAGTAGATTTACTGGCATGTAAAATAACTCCTGCGGGACAAAATTCCGGAACACCTGGCGACGCTGATATAACGTCTGCAGTTGCGAGCGTTGTTAAATAAAACATAACATTTAACATTTTGCACGTAGGAGTTATTGCAGGAACAACGACTATATACAAGGTGAATGTCGTCAATTTCAAGGGATTATTCTTTGAGATATTTCAAACACAAAAGTTCTATACAATTTTGCTCGTTTTTGCTTCCTTTTCGAGAAAAAAATTGTTTTATGTGAAACATTTCATAGTATGTTTTGGGAAAGCCATTGATTGAATTCCCAATACGCCCAATTAATTAAAGAGAGCAGTCTATTATGATAATAATTAATGATTGAAACGATACGATCCCAGAAAGCGTACAGGACTCCGGTCGAGGCATTTCGAATGATCTTTTTCCCCTTTGTATGGAGAAGGGGCCCGAAGGCTAGCACAGCAGCATCTAATAGTCTTATACTTTACTAGCCCTTTATTTGGAAATGTTTTGTTGAAGTCCGAACGATTGCTTTCTTTGTAGTTATCGCGACTCAGTTATGTGGTGCCATCTGTCGGTTCAGCCATGCATGCTTAAGGTTCAGATGAAGCCCGTAAGAGTGTTATTTCACTTCTCTGAAAGCGTACTGAGCCGCTTTAGACTAATGCCATCCGTACGTGTCGGTTACAGTACTACACCACGTCGATACCGTTTTAGTTAATGCTTTTGTAACGATAAATTAATAGGCTTACTTCAATGAATTGTGACGGTGAATATGGATAGAGGAGAAACAGGAGAACCCGAGAAAAATCATAAGGAACATTGGCTTTAACACCATAAATACGACTCCGCCACTATAATAGTAATAATAATAGTTTTGTCGGAGCTAGAACTCACCCTCAGTTATCGTAAGCCAGAGATGTATAACAAATAGCGCGCGAACGATCTTCGATACTTTCACGTGCTACCTGGTAGCAGTACTGTACAAATAGGAGAGACCAAAAGGGTGAACAAAATTCACATTACGAAATCGACATGCGATTCCTCTTTATACTTTTGTTTATAAATTTTCAATATAAGCGTTTGAATTATTTTGTAGCAATCATATATACAGAGCTAAGAAGTTGATACCAGAACTGTTAAGTTTTTTTTTTACTTGGTTATTTAACGACGCTATATCAACTACTAGGTTATTTAGCATCGATGACATTTGGTAGTAAGAATAAAGCTTAAGTACTTTCTCAAGGTTTATACTTTTGAGTATGAGCACTTCCTGTGATTATATACTCGTAACCACTAGAACATACTCATATTCGTAAGAATAAAGACATTCTACCTAACGCGAATATATACTCATCTCTACAGCCTTCTTGATCATTTAAAAGTTAGTATGTACTCGTGTTACCTATCCTCTTTGACCACATTGCACCGTGATGCTCAGTTTTTTTTTTATAGACTTTCACATGCTATCCGCATGCTGTAGTGGTTTGTATTTTGCTTTTTATAAATGAATAAATAAGTAAATAAATAAATAAGTAAATAAATAAATGACTAAATAAATAAACATGAAAAAGAGAGTGAATCAGATAAGCGACGCTAATAAACAGGAAACAAGAAAATAGTACTGGGAAATCATCATTACGGGATGTTGGATAGAGATTGCAATCCATTCTAGATTTCCAGTTATGCTAATTCTATTTTTTATTATAGAGAGTTTTATATATATAATTTAAAGTTACAGGTAATTGCATTTTGTAATTCAAATTTTACAAAATAAACTGTAATTGTTAATTATATTTAACAGTACAATGTAACCTTATAATTTGATAGCCATTCATATTTTTATAGGTTATGTTTTTTATGAAAAACAAATATGTGTTTAACCTTTTTACATTCACTTTTGTGAAGCGTTAAAGGCTTCTGAAGTTCAAGTCTTTTTCTATATTTTTCCATGAGATACTACATCGTTCATAAATTCTGCCATTTTTTTTATTTAACTTTAAACTGAACACAAATCAACAAATATTCCAAATTGAGCCTCCTACAAACCATACTTACAATAATATGAGAACGAACTTATAAATATGAGAATATACTAGCTTTTATTCTTATCAAGCATGAGTATATATTCTGTGCAAGATGGACACTTGAGTATATTCTACTATGCTTCCATGTTATGAGTATGTAATTAAAAATGAGTAGATACTCAAATGTTTTTATTCTTACTAACAAGAGTATATACTAAAAAAAGTCCAGTATATACTATATACTCATGTTTATTCTTACTACGAATTGGTGATAGTGAGATGATATTTGGCAAGATAAGGCCGAGGATTCGCCATAGATTACCTTGCATTCACATTAGGTTGGGGAAAACCTCTGAAAAAACCCAACCAGGTAATCAGCCCAAGCGGGGATCGAATCCGCGCCCGAACGCAACTTCAGACCGGCAGGCAAGCGCCTACGTAGCTATAGGAAACTGTCATAATTTATAGTTATCGTGAAGTTTATCACTGACGCAATGTAGCCCGCTGTTTTCCTTGTTTGTGTGCTGGTCACTAACCTTATAATTACATTCACTATTCCTTTGAAGCGCCTTCAATATCAGACACGGGCCTCCCACTTTTACTTCAATTCCTAAGGAAGCCATGAAAATTTATTGCCGTTTGAAGTACAACGTCCTTGTATCAGGTTTGAACTCACGGTCTTCGGTATCAGTAACAAGCGTGATAATGGCTGCCAAGGACGACTAACGTTAGAGTTAATTCTATTCGAAAACAATTTGTTATGAATCGTTTGCCATCATTCTTTGCAACGAATTTATAACCTGTTAGATGTCTAAATAATTTTCTTTGCCTGCACATTTCCCAAGAGCTTCGTATTGTAAAAGTTCAGTGGTGGAGTTGTCACCATAGAAACCATTCAGTATAGGTTGTGAAATAACAAGTCTTCCATTCACTGAGGCATAGTTTAATTAATCGAACTAGTTTCTTTCTTGGGAATACCAAATTCAATAAGAATATTATACAGGGTGTTAAAAAGTATCCAATATTTTAGGAGGTGCTAGTATGCATCAAAACAAGAAAAAAAGTCTAATAAACATGGGACATACAACACATACTTTCTGAGATCAGAACACTTGTTCATAGGAGGTGCTCAATGTGACGTCCATTTATGACAATGAATTTTTTGCCCTACAATACAGTACAATATACAATACAATACAATACAATATAAACGGAGAACAAAATCATGATAATGCAGGAACTGTATCAAGTTTTCTAGTAATAATAATAATAATAATATAATAATAATAATAATAATAATATAATAATAATAATAATCTCTAATAATTAGTGTATCAATCTTTGCGTCTGTAACAGTTGTGCAGCTTGATTATTCGTTTTATTATATGTTCTGTGACGTTATCTCTGTACTAATATTGTTATTAATCTACTGCTATATCAATAATATTTTGTAAAACGTTTCTACATTGTCGCAATATATAGGCGGAACACTATGTATGGACCTATCATATTATACAGTATAAGTGGTAAATCAAATATTGAATAATTATTAATTAGCAATAATAACTGTATATCGAAGTTTTTCATACTTTCCTGTTTTGGTACGTTCCATTGACTGTTCTATTAAACGTTTGTCATAAACGCAGAAAATAAAGCCTTATTTTTACCGTGTGAGCAAAACATACGTGTATCTTATCTGTCGCCTACCATACAAGATAAGGCATGTTGGCGAGATGACCTTGTACTGTGCTTCTATTTATTACGAGCGTATCACGACCGATCGTATCTCACTCGAGGGTGCGACACTCGACCGAGTTCAAGCGAGCGATTTAACTCCAATGCAGCACTCTGGTACCCTTATACTGCCATTTTTTTCTGCAATATCTGTCGAATACAAAAAATCTGATCAGTAGTCGGTCTGTTACGCCTAATGATCCCCAATAATTTCATATGGAGTTTATCTTCTCAAAACAATATTGGACATAATTTTGTACGACGTCAACAAAAGTGATATTCCTCGAAAGTTACTACAGTTAGAATAGCATCAACAAGTTTAAAGTGAATATCGGTTAATACCATGATTAATGTGCCAAGTTCCAGCTGGATAACCACGCAGTTTGACAGTTCGTCGTTAAATGGCCAATTAGGACTGAGTAAAATAAAGAATATACGAGTTACGGAATATGCTCTTGAAATGGTGTCGTGATTCGACGGTGAAGCCTTCACATGGGGAGTTGGATTGCGCACGTTATTAGTCAATTGTAGTTTGTTTAGAGTCCATGACCCCGGCAGTCCCGCCAACCGGTGTCTCGTTCTGCCCCCGACGAGGGTACAGCACGGGAAAGAGAGAGGGGATTCAGGCTGCGCGGTCCGACCGATAGACCGTTACACAGAGCCGTGCGCGAATGTTTCTGGGCCACAAAATTCGAACTGCACACCACACAAATTCTGAATTATCCCAGATTTTCAAGGTTGATAAAAGTTTGCGTACATAATAAAGCGTACGCCTACTGGGTTAATATTTTATGTAACAATGGCGATACTAATGTTGACGTCTGAATGCCAGCAGTGGCGTACGGAGGATTTTGTCACGAGTGTGGGGGGGGGGGGGTATTAAAATTATTTACAATTTACATTATCGGTATTTTAAATTTTATGTACCGTTATTATTATTATTATTATTATTATTATTATTATTATTATTATTATTATTATTATCTGTATTATTAGGAAATTGGTTCGTATAGGTCAGTCTCTGTCAGATGCGTTTCCAATTCACTGTGGGCTAAATCAAGGAGATGCACTATCACCTTTACTTTTTAGCTTTGCTCTAGAGTATGCCATTAGGAAAGTCCAGGATAACAGAGAGGGTTTGGAATTGAACGGGTTACATCAGCTGCTTGTCTATGCGAATGGCGTGCATATGTTAGGAGAAAATCCACAAACGATTAGGGAAAACACGGGAATTTTACTGGAAACAAGTCAAGAGATAGGTTTGGAAGTAAATCCCGAAAAGACAAAGTATATGATTATGTCTCGTGACCAGAATATTGTACGAAATGGAAGTATAAAAATTGGAGATTTATCCTTCGAAGAGGTGGAAAAATTCAAATAACTTTGAGCAACAGTAACAAATATAAATGGCACTCGGGAGGAAATTAAACACAGAATAAATATGGGAAATGCCTGTTATTATTCGGTTGAGAAGCTTTTATCATCTAGTCTGCTGTCAAAAAATCTGAAAGTTAGAATTTATAAAACAGTTATATTACCGGTTGTTCTGTATGGTTGTGAAACTTGGACTCTCACTTTGAGAGAGGAACAGAGATTAAGGGTGTCTGAGAATAAGGTTCTTAGGAAATTATTTGGTGCTAAGAGGGATGAAGTTACAGGAGAATGGAGAAAGTTACACAACGCAGAACTGCACGCATTGTATTCTTCACCTGACATAATTACGAACATTAAATCCAGACGTTTGAGATGGGCAGGGCATGTAGCACGTATGGGCGAATCCAGAAATGCATATAGAGTGTTAGTTGGGGAGGCCGGCGGGAAAAAGACCTTTGGTGGGGGGCCGAGACGTAGATGGGAAGATAATATTAAAATGGATTTGTGGGCGGTGGGATATGATGGTAGAGACTGGATTAATGTTGCTCAGGATAGGGACCAATGGCGGGCTTATATGAGGGCGGAAATGAACCTCCGGTTTCCTTAAAAGCCAGTAAGTAAATTATTATTATTATTATTATTATTATTATTATTATTATTAGGCCTATTATTATTATTATTATTAGGCAATTATTATTAGGCTATTATTATTATTATTATTATTATTATTATTATTATTATTATTATTATTATTATTATTATCACGTAATCACGTATTAAGCTTGGTGGACGGTCCAAAGATCTTATTCCTAAAGGGCGATAATTTAGTGCTTGTCGTGGCATCCTTGTCCTGGGCGTCCAGAGTATATGAAATTTCCATTTCTATCTATAATTTTGAATTTTCTCTAAAATTGGGTTAATTATTATTATTACTTACAATTAATGGTTTTTAAGGAACGACTCAACAGATGGGAATATATGAAACCGTACATTTTTAGCGCATTTTCGACTATTTTCTGTAGCGCATCGCCTTAAGCTATGGCTTGTTGTTGAAAACGCAGAAAATTTATTTTATGAGATAATTTCAATTAAACTTTTGGTTACACATAACTCGTGCATTAACACAAGTTCTACCAAATTATATACTTAATTCTGTGGTGTTCGGGTGAATGAGGATATATAATTTTTTTGTGCAGATGGAATTTTGTTCCCCAGATGAACACACGAGTTAAATTATACAAGTGAATGTGCAAAAATCAAAAGAATACTGGCAGTTGATGTGTTTTATTTGTGTAAAAAATTATTTGTAATAAGGGTCCGAAGTTTAATTTTTATTTACCTCCAAACTCATTTTTATGACTTGTCTCCCTTTACCCAAACAACACAGAATTAATATAATATTGGGATAAAATTTTCACGAAAATACCTTCATGAAACCGTACATATTTTAGCGCGAAAATAAAAAAAATGGGCAGACCAAAAACGATAGAATTTGTCAAAATTCGACGATTTTCTGTAGTGCATCGCCTTAAGTTATTTCAGGGATGGACACCTAACCATTGTTTGTACTCCGTTTATCACATAGAAAACGTGATAGTCTTGTGATGAATTTTCACCAATGAACCCACCAGTTTCTGGGTGTTAATGCAATTTAAAGTGTAGGACCGTATAATCGATTTCCTGTCGAAAATTTCGGACAAAGGACGGACGTCGGTCATGGGAACTTGAATTAATTATATAAGTAGTTCTATTACATCAGCAATAACACACAATTCATAATGATCATACAGTTGTTAGCCCTTATGACGTCTTTTCGCATTGGATAGGAAGTGTAGCTAATGACATGTAAATTATATAGACTAACGAACTGAATAATTTAGTCTGTGCTTGTAGAAGATGTGCAGGGTCGGTTGATTAAGTTGATGGCTGGTAATGGATCCGTCGTATTGGATCAGTGGTAGCGTACATGATCCCTGAATAGACGGACCGGATTCGATTCCGGCGTGTTCAGACAAAAAATTAATCCTATCACAGGTCTGGACATGTATCCCTTAGTCCAGACGTACTTGCGGCGGGCATATTGTCCTCTGGGCGCCCGGTGCAGGAGATGGTCGTGCGTAGAAAACCTGTTGTACATATAAACAGACAGTCGGCACTCAGATCTATCGTAAGCGAGCAGTAACGTCGCTGGCAATTTGTAACATTGATAATAGTGTTGCGGGATTTAATCGATTAATCGATCAATTTCTGTTGTAAGATTAATCGATCAGAAATATTTAATCGAATAATCGAGTTGATTAAAATTGATGGAATATAATTGATATTAATTATATTATTTTGTTAATACAAACTCATATTAAAAATTCCGACAGTATTCCTCTCTCGGAAGTTGCTTACTTAAAAGCACAATAGTACTATTATTTTCTAACTGTAAAGCAGGTAGCTTAGGGAAAATCTTTGCACAAACACTTCAGAAAGAGGAGATATGAGGATAGTGATCTAGTCTACCTCTATTGAAAGTTGAAACACAATGCGAAACCCTTATTAAGTTTAATGGTTTCCCAAGAAAACTTCCACCTTGTTTCAGCTCCTCTTTTTAGCACATGAAATACATACTTTTCTGGGATTCGTCCGCCTCATCCCTTATAAAATAACCATGTCTACACAGTGTGCAAGTGGGAGCGTAACTATCTTCTTCTCTTTCTAAAATCTGGTAATTCGATCTGTTGTTTAGTTCGATAAAGAAAAAAAATCAGTTTTCTATGGTCTGTGAAAAGTGTAAACTCCATTATGTCATATGAGAATTTGAGAAGTAAACTCGGTGAAACGTTTGGATTTAAATTGAACGATCGTGGAGAAGTGCTTGACAGAAAAAAAGTTTTTTCGTGTTTAGTGATGCAGGAAACATTGTTACTAAACATAGAACAGCATTTAATTCGGAGCATGTGAATGCACTCACATGTTTAAATCATGGATGAAGCAGTATTAAATAGGTGAGTCTTCATACTTTTTGTTATTTATGTTTGTCTCTAAAATTCCCGGAGAAATTGACACAATAAATTATAAGCCTCATATTAAATATGTTAGTAATTAAAATAGTTTTTGTGCAATATAACGATACAATGTATACAATACAAAACATTTAATACATATGCTTTTCACCGAACACAAGTTAAATTTAACAATAATTGTGTATTACAGTAGGCTATACTAAAACATTTTTTTTTCAAATCGATCAAAACTCGATTAATCGATTAAATTAAAATAGTTAATCGATTAAATATTTTGACAGATCAACAGCACTAATTGATAGGTCTACTGATATAGTAAAAAAAGGTAAAGGTATCCCCGTAACTTGCCATGAAGGGGACATGGAGGTAGAGCCCCATGCTTTCCATGTCCTCGGCACTAGAATGAGGTGGTGTGGTCGGCACCACGCTCTGACCCTCCTTTTACTCCCGGGAAAGACCCGGTACTCAATTTTATAGGAGGCTGAGTGAACCTCAGGGCCGTTTTGAAAGTTTGGCAACGAGAAAAAATCCTGTCACCACCTGGAATCGAACCTCGGATTTAGTGTTTAGTATTTATTTATTTCACTTGGTACAGATAAGGCCATCAGACATTCTCTTTCCCTCTACCAGGGTATTACAACTACAATATCAAGAATACAATTAAAATTACAATTACAATTAATATTAAATTTACAATTCCAGTCGAATCAAAATACTAAAACATTACTTGATTAATGAAGACCGGACAATGTATTACAGAAGTACAAAGAAAAAATTACTGAAGGGTACAAATTAAACGTAGAATAATTATAAGGATGAAATTACTGAATATTGAAGTATTTTATGCTGCTATTTACAAAGAGAACAAACCAAGTACCAGCACTACATTTAAAGTGACTCTTTTTGTTCAAACTGTCGAACGTGTCAAACTCTTAGTATGTGAACATTTTTATAGGAAAAAAATTATAATAATTATAACGTTGAGCTACATTACAACACCGCGCGTGCTCAGACATTATAATGAAGATGAGCGTATGCAAGTAATACATTTAGAAAATTTTAAGCAATCCGTCGTCAACGAGGTAAGTTAGTTTTGGAAAGTGCAATATTGTTCCAGAAATTTTGCTACTTATTGAGCAAAACAGAAAAAATATGTAGGCTATACAAAAAAATACACAAAGGAAAATCATAACGATTACATTATGTTGTGTACATAATGTAAATATATTGTAAAAAAACTCTCTAATTTGAAAAGACAAGTGGAAATGAAGTAAGTAAATATTATTGTAAAAAATCATAAAACAAAACATTTTGTTGTGTTGATGATGTAAATATATTACAGGCGTAGATACAACTCTCTCGTTTGAATATTGAAATTTTGCTACTTACTGCGCAAAACAGAAAAAATATGTAGGCTATACAAAAAAATACACAAAGGAAAATCATAATGATAACATTTCGTTGTGTACATAATGTAAATATATCGTAAAAAAAACTCTCTAATTTGAAAAGACGAGTGGAAAATGAAGTAAGTAAATATTATTGTAAAAAATCATAAAACAAAACATTTTGTTGTGTTGATGATGTAAATATATTATAGGCGTAGATACAACTCTCTCGATTGAATATTGAAATTTTGCTACTTATTGCGCAAAACAGAAAAAATATGTAGGCTATACAAAAAAATACACAAAGGAAAATCATAATGATAACATTTCGTTGTGTACATAATGTAAATATATCGTAAAAAAAAAGTCTCTAATTTGAAAAGACGAGTGGAAATGAAGTAAGTAAATATTATTGTAAAAAAATCATAAAACAAAACATTTAGTTGTGTTGATGATGTAAATATATTATAGGCTTAGATACAACTCTCTCGTTTGAATAGACATGTTGAAATAAAGTGATTAAAGTGATTCTTTTCAATCGCATTGAAACAGTTATTCTTAACCTTTCGTGAATCAAGGGCTCCTTTTAAAATCTGGTGAAAGCTATGGACCCCTCCCTAGAAAAATGTAAAAAGTGACTAACATTTTTAGATACGCTTCTGTTTTTTACGTTAAAATAATAGTGAATATAGGGCAGGTCAGTCACTGCAAACCCAGCTTTCTCCAATCTTTCCTATTTTCTGTCTTCCTCTTTGTCTCCTCATATGATCCATATATCTTAATGTCATCTATCATCTGATATCTTTTTCTGCCCCGAACTCTTCTCCCGTTCACCATTCCTTCCAGTGCATCCTTCAGTAAGAAGTTTCTTCTCAGCCAGTGACCCAACCAATTCCTTTTCCTATTCCTGATCAGTTTCAGCATCATTCTTTCTTCATCCACTCTTTCCAACACAGCTTCATTTCTTATTCTGTCTGTCCACTTCACAACACGTTCCATTCTTCTCGATATCCACATTTCAAATGCTTCTTTTCGCTTCGTCGTAATGTCCATGTTTCTGCCTCATACAATGCCACAATCCCTACAAAGCACTTCACTAGTCTCTTCCTTAGTTCTTTTTCCAGAGGTTCGCAGAAGATGCTCCTTTTTCTATTAAAAGCTTCCTTGGTCATTGCTATTCTCCTTTTGACTTTCTGGCAACAGCATATAGTGAATATACATGTTAATTTTTATGTGACTCTCACGGGCTCCCTGAAGTCCATTCATGAATTCCGGGTTAAGGCCGACCGCACTGGGAGATTAGCGATTGAGTGGCGCCACTGAACTCCTCTTGCCTCGTATTAAGAGCAACAACTGCCCAGTAATCGCCCTAGTGGCCCAGGGCATGCCCGATTCCTAACCGCCTGTGTTTTAGTCTGCGCTGTATCCCCATGCAAACGTGTTGGCAGAGGTAAGGTGCAAAGCATGTTTACTGGTACATCCGCAACGTAGTTCCTCACATTACGGGATTGTACGGACTAGGGTTGCCAGATGCTCCGTTTTTCCCGGTTTCCTCCGTTTTTTCACCCAAATTTTGTTCCTCCGTTTATTATTTACCCGGAGTGGGTAATTCTCCGTCTTTTTATTTGTCTATTGCGAATTATTGAATTACTAGTCGTAGACGTGCACTCCGCTGCACCCGTTAGAAATAAATATAAAGTAATTACATAATTAAAATAGGACATTTGATCCAGGGAACATTCGTGTAAGATATAAGGATAAATCGTTTATTATGTTACTTAATTTAAATTGCATCCAAATAATTAAAATGCGATCATTTTGATCCAGAGACCACTCATTTGGTCATAAAAATTATTTTAGGAAATACAGGAAACGAATGTACAGAATAGCCTATCAAGTTTTCTGTGCATAAGAAGCTATTTTAATCTTACCTGTCCTCGATTCACTCAGAAGTTACTGTAATAACATTATAGCATTATGTCCATCTAGAGTAACTACACTTTCCAATGGTGAATTAATAATTAATTATACAAATCGGTTAATTTAGCTTCTGATACTACTTCATACAAACACAGAAACATTCTCTGTAGGCTATCTTTCATAGCTTTCGATTGTTGCTGTAGACGAAGTCATTTGTTTTTAAATTCATTACACGGCCTTAGATGGCAGTTATTTTAATTTTAAAACTCATTTATCTCATTAAATATCAGTCCTATCAAAATTTTTCAAGGAATAAAACTTGTCGGAAATTATTTTTAAAGAAACTTTTGTTATGTAACATATTTCACAAAAATCAATAATAAGCGAGATATTTCGATTTAATTTAGGCCCCCTTATAACCCCCCTTTTAAATAATGCATTTTGAATGCCATATAGCCTAAAATCTAAGTTACAACGAACTTAATTTATATTCCAATTTTCATCGGAATCCGTTCAGCCATTATCGCGTGAAAAGGTAACAAACATGCAGACAGACAGACAAACAAAAATTTCAAAGAAGCGGTTTTCGGTTTCAGGGTGATTAATTATATATGTTAGGACCAATTATTTTTGGAAAATCGAAAATTACCAGAAAAATTTCGGCTACAGATTTATTATTAGTATAGATATCTTATGGGTTAAATATTCTCGTAAAATTTGTGTAATCCTTGGAAAATTACATTGTATCGTTTTTTTTACAAGTATAGTAGGCCTATATAGTATAATGATGGCCAGGTAGCTCAGATGGAAGGACAGCTGGATACAGACTGGAAAGTCCGGGGTTCGATCTCGCATGATGACAGGATTTTCTCGTTGCCAAACTTCCAGAACGCCCCGAAGTCCACTCGACCTCCTATCAAATTAAGTACAAGTCTTTCCCGGGGGAAAAGACAGTTGGAGCGTGGTGCCGTCCACACCAACTCATTCTAGTGCCGAGGTCAACAAAGCATGGGACTCTACCTCCATGCCTCCAAGTGCTTTCACGGAATGTAAAAAAGCTATTTAAAAAAAATATGATACGGATCTAGGTGGAAGGCAGGACAAGCCAGTTGTGCTTCTTCTTCTTCTTCTTCTTCTTCTTCTTCTTCTTCACTTCATGGTATAGGCGCTACTTGGCAGTTCCGCCTTCAAAGATCTTCCAGCCATCTCTTCCCTGGTGTGCCTAAATATGTTTTCCTTAGGTTTATACGAATATTTCCATGTTTTCTGGTCAATCTTGTGTCTGGCACTCTTTTTAAGGTTCTTATCATTGTGGTTTATAGTATTTTAATCTATCGTTTATGTTAAAAATTTATAAGATAATTATTCTCTTATCTTCATTTTATTTTATCTAGGTTAGAACATTTTTAACTGCTCTAAAAAGCTTCATTTCGTGTTCCTTGGTGTCCCATCGTTCACTTCGGTGAGATGATATAGGGGGTACAGTTTTTCTTTCTCGCAAATTTTGACGTGGCCGAGAAATTACCCAAATATTTGCATGGAAGTCTTCATTTGTGAACAAAATTCCTAACTTGCCGTGAATCTAAAACGCAGAGCACGAGACTTTACTTCCCTTTCGAAGTAATGCTAAGGAAATTATCACCTTTAAAATCCTCTACCAGATTTTAACTCTCGGGATCTCTTATATAGGCCCTAATCGCAAGCATGGTAATTAATATAGATAATTGAGTGTTGGAACAAAGTATTCTGGGGTATTACAATTACCTTGGATGATACGAAGTGGTTAAGAGACAAATCTGTTTTCTCGCTCTCTTAATCAAATACAACCAGTGAAATAATGCCTGTTTTGTTTTACATACACGAGATCCATTTGTGAATAGGGCCTCAATTATAAAATGTCATACAAACTTTATTTTTAGCGATGACGCTCTACATGGGTATGATTCATCTATAACATAATTGAATGCATTCTCTTATTTCTCCCTTGAATTAGGAAGTGCATTGCTCAGCGAAAATGCAGATGATGCAATGTTAACAGCCGTCCCTCCTTGACTGTGTGTAGTAATGAGCTTGCATTCAGTCTCTCTCTCTCTCATCGCAGGCGAGTCATTTTTCTCTCTCATATCCGATTTTGTCTGGAAGTTTGTCAGCCTCACAGTACACCGGACTTCACTTAGTAGCAGAAGCAGTAGTAATAGTTTACTTGGCTTCGCTTTGAACTGCAGAGCTTTTTCAGCATCGAAATTCAACGATAACAACCTTGAACACCTTGTGGAAGTCGGATATTGTTGTGATATAGCATTGCCGCTGTCCTGGCGAAAGTAAAGCGAAAGTTCGCAGCTGCATAATTATATTATAATGCCGGTAACACATTATTATGCTATGAAACTGCTTAGATTTGACTGCTTGTATAAAGAAGAATGCATTGTTGACAATCAAGTGGGATAATGTGTTTACTTTTATCGCTATCAATAGTAACCAGAACTCTGTTACATTTTCAGTATAATATATCGTCAACAATACTATTTAATCATTTTCCAGCATGTGCACTATATACTAATTCGGTAGGGCCTATGCAAGGTGTATTTTGCAAAGAATTGGAGTTTATTTTTCAATTTACTTTATACTCCCTATCGAAGTAGGAAATACTCGTAATAATTAAACCACTAACAAAATCAATGCTTAAAAATAAATCACAGCCTGCCATTCACAAATCAATTTTGTTTCAGCAGTGAATACGTTTGAATATGTTTCTTTGCATCGATGACATCATTAATGCTTTCTCTGTAAAGAAAGTGCGAAGGAAGTCTTTATAATTCACAAGTAAGATGCATATATTTTGATTCGAGTAATTTATTGTTTTCTGAATTGTAACATTTCGGAATATGTATGATAAGACTTTCTTGTGTTAAATTCTAACGTACCTTGTTTACATGTTTCGACCTATTTATGGGTCATCCTCAGAACTGGTCGTTGTTGGTCTTGGTGCCTCTTGTTTTGTTTCCTGTGAGGGTGTGTTCGTGTGATATAATGTAGAGTCAAAGAGTGCGTGTGTTCTGAAATTGAGTTGTGTGTTGAGAATTTCGTTGGGGTGTGTTTTCGTGTGTCTGTATATTTCATATTGTTCTAGTGTGTTTAGTTTCTGGCTTTTTGGTTGGATGTGTAGTATTTCCATGTCTGTGTTGATGTCTCTGTGGGTGTGGTTAGCATTTGTGATGTGTTCTGCATATGTGGAGGTTTTTTGTAATTTTGTTATGACTGTGATGTGTTCTTTGTAACGTGTTTGAAATGATCTGCCTGTCTGTCCTATGTAGAAGTTGTTGCAGGTGTTACATTTGAGTTTGTATACGCCTGTGTGGTTGTATTTGTTTGTTTGTGTTGTTTGTGTTTTGAGATGTTTTTGTAGAGTGTTATTTGTTCTGTATGCGATGTTGTAATTTAATTTCTTGAAAGTGGTTGCAATTTTGTGTGTATTTTTGTTTTCGTATGTTAGTGTGATGTATTTTTCGTGTTCTTGTGTTTGTGTTGTATTCTTGTGTTTTTTGTGATTATGTTTTGTCTTACGTATTATGTTGTCTATTATGCTAGGATTGTATCCGTTTTCTTGTGCTATGTATTTGTGTTTATCTCTTCTTTGTAATCCTGTTGGTTCATTGGTATGTTGAGTAGTCTGTGTACCATTGTTCGGAATGCAGCTTGTTTGTGTTGTGTGGGGTGGTTGGATGTGTTGTGTATGTGTGTTGTTGTTGTGGGGTTTCTGTATACTTTGAATGTGTGTGTTGGGCTATTCAAATCTCAAATCGACCGAAATGTAGAGAAAATTGACCTTGCAATTTTTAAATACAATGAAACTTTTTCTGTCCGTTGACAACTGTGTTACAGTGCTTTGTGCAAAGTTTGAGGCATCAGAACTTTATAGTGTTTAAATTAAAAATATTTTAATTTATCGTATTTTCATAAAATCAGCAAATTTAAACTGTTGTGGCTCCGAAACCCTTTCACCCAATGATCAAAATCATGGTTTATTTTGATGCTGAGGAGTTAAAGTTTACATTGACATGTAAACAGTTTTTCTTACTTTTTATGGAAATGGAGAAATTTAGATTTTTCTTCATTAAGACGCCTTTGTCCACGAAAAAATATTTAAAAAATATGTGGTTAGATACCGCATTGAAAGTACAAATAAACAAATATTTTTTACTGGTGCACCGTTGATAAGAAAGTATTGAAAATATCAAATAAAGAAAATAAATAGTACGCGCGTGAACTAACCAGCTGACTGTGAGACGGGAGCTAGCCTAGGCAAGCAAGGCCAGAAGACATAAACACGTGATGTTTCGTCTAGTAGCGCATAGCTGGACTAGCTTTATCACAAGTTTTCATGAGCGCAGGAGTAAAATGACGCCCAATGCTCGCTTATCTTAATCTCTCGGCCAGTTCGTGGGGTACTGCGCCGTTCAAGTCTAGGCGTGTGAATATAATTTATTTAATACCCTCGAAACTTATTGCCGAGCCACTAAGCAAACAATGTCGAATCCCTCTTAATAATGCAAGATTTTTTCGCAATATTTTTTTACATTTTTACAGATTGGCAAAAAGCCTAAAAGTAAGTAAAATCAGATTATCTGTCTCCGTGTATAAAATAAAAATAAAGATTACTTCTTATCATAATCTACCAAATGTCAGCTTCAAAATGAGCTCCCGTTCAATGTTCTGCAGTAAACGGTTCCAGAGTTCTGAGCGCTGAAAGAGGCTTGCTTTTTATGAAATACGCTAAATTTGTCGCTCAATAGTACGAAAACAGTTTGACTTTCGATAGTATATTTTTGAAAATGGACTCTCCTCAGCACCTTATATAAATAGGGAAAAAAATTAGAGTATTAAAAAAATGCGAGGTTTTTTACTGCTTGATTTCATATGGAATAGCCCGTTTGTTGTCTCCTTTTGTTATTGTGGTGTCTAGAAAATTTATGGATTTGTTGTTTTCAATTTCTAATGTGTAGTGTAGCTTTGGGTGTATTTTGTTTGTGTTGATGTAGGTTTTGGATCTGTGTATATTCCGAAGTGATACAGTGTTAAAAGTTGTGTAATCAAGATGCGTAACATTTCCTTTAAAACTAATTTAAACTAAATATGACCTGTATAATAGCTTCTCATATACTGTTTGTGGGAGTTTGGGGGCGGCAAATTTTAGCACTACCTAGGGGCGGCACTCTACCTAACTCCGGCCCTGAATTCTAATGAATATCAGTGTACCTACAATAAACTTAAAAGTCTGATTGCTATCTAGCCACTGCACTGCCACTATTTCGTGCATGAAATAACAGCCAAGACAGACTAATTGTCTGTCAGCAAAAATCAATCTTGGGACATAACTATATTCATGTTTAGTTGCATGCCATTGTTACTTTCGTGTTTTCTGTTATAAAAAGTCTCAATTTAATAGTACACTTCTTTTTTTTCGCTTGACATGAAGTTCAAAATTTGACAAACTTTATTTTAGAGACTGGTGATGTCATCGGCGATAAGAAATTGTATTGTGTGTGTGTGCCACAATTCTGTTAATTAAAGTAATAGAGTTTCCCGTCTTTTTTTCCAGAGTGCGTGAGTGTTTGAGCTGACGTCCTAGCAGAAGAGTCACACAGGTCTGTGATATGAGATTATATCTAAGCTATTACCTTATCAGGCAACACGCCACGACGCCCCAATTATTAATGTAGCGACTGTTATCACATTTCGTCTACATGTCCATATCAGTCAACATTTCAACAACACAAACTAAACATTCCTGATTATAATATGCATGCCACTATGTTTAGTAACGTTATACCTTATACATGTTACTGTGGGTGTTCTCAGGATTAAGTTACATATAACTTTCTTGGTGAGATAATTCCTATTTCGACGTGAATTTTTATCCTCCTATAACTTGTACCAGGATTGGTTTCTGCAGCAAATGTAACTGATCTAATATTAGCATACTACTGGGTGTTCATTTCAAAGTGTGTCATGACGTCACTGTTGATGAGTCAGCGAGTTGAAGCGAGTTTCAGCTTTTATGTCAGAGAAGTTGCCTATTATTCAAGGCGTTCAATTTGAACTTGAGAACGTGTACGGTGTAACTTGAACATCGTAGCAACAGATGGTGGTCTGTAAGGTCTGTGTGATACCATAACCTCTTTCAAACTGTGTTTTGCTCGGGCAAGTCGTACGCAGGGTATTTTTTATCATCGGTTGCGTACGGCAACATTCCATAGTACAAATCAAATGCTCCGTGTCCATGTTGACCGTCGAAATTAATGTCAAGAAATACGTAAGTAATCGTCTTAACCCTCTCCCCATATCTCGACAGTAAGAAAAAAAACTCACCTCAGTACATGTTTCGAAACAGTTCACATTCCTGCCACTACCGGCGTTACCGTACGTATCGGTAAGTACTCTTTAGAATGAACGCCGTACTTTCTAGGCAACTTCTCTGGCACATATTTAATACCCCTCTGCGGAAGTGTAGGAAGATTGAATTCTCTAGGCTCATCGACTAGCCATATGACGGCACACATCGAGCCATGACACACTTTGAACTGAACACCCAGTATAATGTACCGAAGTACAGGGACATCATTTTATTTCTACTTCAATTTTTATTGTATTTGAGTTTTTTAATGTACTTCACTCCCACCCCCTCTACTAGCAAACTTCCAACCGTTCTACACACAGAACCAAGGCCGCGTATGTAGTGTAAGTCGCCTTACGGTCATAGTAAACAGTACTTTAGTGAGTATAGTACGTTCCAGAAATATGTTCGCGTTTTCCAGCGACGAAAGAGCTTTCAATATTGAACCATATTTTCGCACAGGTACTGTCGTCCGTTTGCCTATGCCGCATCCCGGTTTCCCCCACCCGCTGTAAAGGCTAGTGACTGGGCTGTCTTAGCTCTTTTCTGAAAACATTAATTTCTGTTAGGAATTGAACGTCTACGTAATATTATAAAACTGTTCAAAATAACTTAAATAAAAGGGCCTCGTTAAGTAATTAACTATCACGTGACAGTAGATAGTATGTCTGAGTAATTTTATCTTTTCGGATTGGGCAGAAGTGAAGATTGAATTTACAGTACTTAAAGTATTCTTTTATGGAATAGGTGCAGAATTATTTCAACATGAGTTACTAATGCGAAGGACGAAACTGGTAATTGGAATTAGGTATATTAATAGTCTATAGTGTGATAATATGCACAAAAGAACTGAAATCTGTATCGAAATGAACGGCCACCTTTTAAAAAAATGTGTTTAAATATCCATATTATGATTATTTTTCAATTTAACTTCATTCTCTATAGTGTACACTAATGTGCTGTAGACAGTATAATATACACTGCATACAGGCTTCAGTTCTTTTCTGCATATTATCGCACTATAGACTATTGTACCTAATTCCAATTAGCAGTTTGTCCTTCGTACTAGTAACTCATGTTGAAATAATTCTGTACCCACTCTATAAAAGAGTACCTTACGTACTGTAAATTCAATCTTCATTTCTGTCCGATCCGAAACGATAAAATTACTCAGACATGCTGTCTACTGTCCGTCCAAATGGTTTTGTCGCAGGGTCGTAGAAAGAAGGTAAATCACGTGGCAATTGCTTAACGAGGCCATTTTATTTAAGTTATTTCAAAGAGTTATATAATATTACGTAGACGTCCAATTCCTAACAGAAATTAATGTTTTCAGAAAAAAGCTAAGACAGCCCGGCCACTAGCCTTTACAGAGGAACGGGCAGAAGCGCGTGGGGGAAACCGGGATGCGACGTAGGCAAACGGACGACAGTACCTGTGCGAGAATATGATTCAATATTGAAAGCGAACATATTTCTGGAACGTACTATACTCACTAACTCAGTATTGTTTGTGTTTACTATGACCGTAAGGCGACTTCGACTGTGTACGCTTGGTTCTGTGTAGAGAACGGTTGGAAGTTTACTAGTAGAGGGGGTGGGAATGAAGTACATTCAAAAACTCAGGTACAATAAAAATTGAAGTAAAAATAAAATGATGATTCTATAAGTAGGCCTACAGTAGTAACTGACAGTTAACTGAGGTGTACCAGAAACCGGGGATAAATGTATTTATTGTAATATAGGTTGAACGCTAAGAATTTCAAGTTTAGTAAATATGTAGGCAACTTCCTTCATCCCCTTTGAAACGAAATCTGCTAGATGCCGGTATCCAGCGAATCTTCGACGTGGGGTACCCTAGGTTATAGTCCCACGTGCTTGTCAGGTCACTCCACTTAAGGCACACTTGCACCTAACCTTCCATGAACACGGAAGTTGGTGTACACCGAGGGGTGAGGTTGGCCTACTTGTGCATTTTTTAACCGAAAACCGTTAGACTACCTTTTTATCCATCCTAGTACAGAAAAATGACAGACTGGCACCTTGAAAACCACCTCACCTCACCTTGCGAGGAGCTCGTCCCAGTTCCCTTGTTTTTTACGCCACCCTCTTCTGTATTTTTACGGGATAGTGGGGTCTTTTTTTAGACGGACGGGGTGGAAAGGGGGATGGAAGGCGAATACTGCAAAGCGAGGGGAGATTGAGAGATGGAACGCCATAAGGTGTCTACAAAGTTGTCTCGAATTTCTGGTTAGGCAAAGGACACTGGTTTTTTTTTTCCTACATCTCACGAAACAGGAACTAGATTTTGTGCATTTTACAAATTCTTCAGTTCTTTTATGTGTAACTCCCACACCTGGGTACCGACTAGATACAGTATTTTCTCACATTATAAACTCTTCATTTCAAATTTGGATCAAGTTTTGACATACGAATGAAAATACCAGGCAATAAGACATAAGTCCTCAAGTGAAATTTTTATGCACAATGCTGGAACGATAAAGACAGAATGATATTAAGGATGAGGTAATAAAAAAAGAATTAAAATAGTGTTTTAATTAGGAGTGAAAGAATGAATAACGAAGGCATACTAGAACCGATTAAATTTTTTTAGTGTCATTCAGAAACTGAAGTAAAATATGTGGAAATAGTCACACGAAACACGTCACAGGGCCTACGTTTTGAAGGAGAACAAGTTTTGATGCAGTATTACTTATTTGTTCTCACTAGATTACTCTCTTATTCTCCTTGCATTCCTTTTATTTTCCTTCTCTGCTCCTTATTCTCATTGTCTAACCCTTGTTCTTCTTGTTTACCCTTGTTCTTCTTGTCTTCCCCTTGTTCTTCTTGTTTACTCTTGTTCTTCTTGTCTTCCCCTTGTTCTTCTTGTTTACCCTTGTTCTTCTTGTCTCCCCCTTGTTCTCCTTGTCTTTCCCTTATTCTCCTCGTCTTCCCTTACCTTTTTGTTTTCCCCTTATTCTTCTTGTCTTCCCCTTGTTCTCCTTGTGTTCGCCTTGTTCCCCTTGTCTACCTCTTATTTTCCTTGTCTATCCCTTGTTCTACTTTTCTACCCCTTGTTCTCATTTTCTGTCCCTTGTTCTCCTCGTCTATCTCTTTTCCCCCTTGTCTTCTCTTTGCTCTCCTTGTCTTCTCCTTGTTCTCGTCTTATTCTTGTCATTGTCTTCTCCTTGTTTTCATGTCTTCTCCTTTTTATCTTAGCATTCCCCTTATTCTCCTTGGTTTCCTCATATTCTTGCATTCTCCTTATTGTATTATCCTAGTTTCGTTTCCCGCACCACCTACAAGCAGCTCTACGTAAAGATATGCAGCATAGTAAAGCTGTGTATCTATAGACAGGTGATCGTACCCACACGTAGTTCTACGTAGAAATATGCAGCATAGTATGGATATATATCCACAGGTGATAGCACCCACAAGTATTTCTACGTAAAATATGCAGCATAGTAGGGATATATATCCACAGGTGATAGCACCCACAAGTATTTCTACGTAAAATATGCAGCATAGTAGGGATATATATCCACAGGTGATAGCACCCACAAGTATTTCTACGTAAAATATGCAGCATAGTAGGGATATATACCTATCCACAGGTAATAGCACCCACACCACTATATATTTTATCTGAATATTCATTACGTCCAGATAATATAATATAATATAATATAATATAATAATAATAATAATATCATTATCATTATTATTATTGCCTTCGCTGTGACTCAAGTGATAGCTTTTAAATAGGCCTATAGCGCTTTCGGATTCAGTTCCTGGTGCGAAGGAAAAAATAATTTGTCTCATTTATACAGTGACTAATAATACTTTCCTTTCCCCTTGCATTTATTCCGAATTGTGTAAGCGTTGATCTTAATAGTATTTCGTTATTATTTCTGGCATATTCGTTTTAGTTCCGTTATTTACGAATGTCGTAAGTTTTGTATTGTATTGTATTGTATTGTATTTACAGTATTTATATTCATTGGTATTCGTACATCGCTTCACAGCTAGAATATGGAACATGTCAAATAAAAAAAAATCTTAATAGTACTGTAAAGCCTTTTTATAGTCACAGTCTAGTAGAAATATATACAGAAGACTTTTACGATGTAGGCTACTACTACAACACACAGTTTTAGTATCAATAGGGCTACTTAATATAACACAGAAATATTCATGAAGCGTTGTTGGATGTCATGTATTCACCTACAGAAAAGAAGACGTGAGGAATTAGGTACTTCTTTAATTTGCTCTAAATCATCATATGTTTTAAGTTTCATTTTTTATATCCATAGGGAGGCTATCAAAAACTTTACTGCCATTTAACGCACTCCTTTTTGATAGCACGGTAGACTTGATGATGGAGTATGAAAGTCATTTTTGACGCGTATTTATGCTATGAACTGTTGAATTACATACAAAGTTTTCACGATTATATACGAGAAAGATTATTAATGAAAAAAAAAATATACTGACAAGCCATGGGCATTATTTGTAGTTTTTTGAAAATAGTCCTACACGATTTCCTAGATCTGGCACCCACCATTATTCTAATTACTCTTTTTTGTAGTTGATGTGTATTGTTAACTAAGATTTTATTAATTTTTTTTTTAGTTTTGCGTATATTGCATGTTATTGTTATATATAGTTTATTATTTAGAATCTGTAAAACATTTGTTTAGGAATTATTATTATTATTATTATTATTATTATTATTATTATTATTATTATTATTATTATTATTATTATTATTATTAAATACGAATAATTTAACAAATAATTTGAAAGCAAGTAGATATATGATATGCCTGCACTTTCTTAGTAGGCCTACGTAGTATTCTGAAAAAAATATTTGTAATACTGTCGCAACGTTATACTTTTGTACGTCATATGACAAACTAAGTAACCAGTTTGGTTATATGTAGCCTATATACGGGCGGGTGAGGAAATTCTTGAACACTCTGTAGTGAAATTGAAGATCCTCTGGAATTTGTGATGGTGTTGGTGGCAGTAGTGGTAGCAGGGGAAGTATTTTTAGAAGCAGATAGAAAAAAAAAGAGAGATAGAAGAATTACATATCCTCTTCCCACCCAACTTCTGCAAAAGACATGACTTGAGGGTCGATGAAGCCTGGGAAGAAGTTTTCAGGTGAAGAACTTTTTATCATTCACAGGAAACCGTTTTCATCCACCTCCCATTCCGTAGATATTTATAAATATAAGATGATAGAATTCCACATTTTCCAGTGCGAGGGAGATTACGATATGTTGAATCCAGCTGTGATGAAACATTGCTCAGTTTCTAAATTTGTGGTTCTGGAAACGAAGGTCCAAATGTGGGGAATATACCAACTATTTTTGCAGATTGTACCTTCAACATATGTAACATCCTTGTAACATACATATGTTTTTTCTGCTGTTACGTTAGTAGATAATGGAGTTTTTCTTAAACTATTTTCACACTATTTCCATCTTCCAATCATTTTATTCTTATTTTCCTTCCTTTCTTTTCTTCGTATTTCTTACCATCACCACTAATGCGTCGTCGTCGTCGTCCTCCTCCATCATCATCATCATCATCATCATCATCATCATCATCATCATCATCATCATCATCATCATCATCATCATCATCATCAATCTTGATTTCCTTTCTCTTGGTTACTAATCATATTTCCATCCTCTCTATTTCTTCATCCTCTTCCTTCCGTTCCTCTTTCTCATCTTCCTCCTCCTTTACTTTCCTTCCACTTCTTCACCTCTACTTCCTCCATCTTCCTCCTTTCATTTTCCTCAGCTCCCTCCTTTTCTCATCCTTAGCTTTCTAATCTTCTCTTCTTCGTTTTCCTCTTCTCTTCGTCACATTCTCATTTTCCTTGTCTTCTCGTCTTCATTTTCTCCCTCTTCTCTTCCTCATCTTATTTTCCTCGTCATTTTCCTTTTCTTCTCTTCCTCATCTTTCTCTTTTCTTCCTCTTCGTCTCATTTTCCCCGTTTTATTTTTGTAATATTCCTCTTCTTCATACCCTGATCTTTCTGTTCATTTTCTCTTTCTCATCCTACTCTTAATTTTCACCTACTTATCTTCCTCCTCTTCCTTCCCTCATCTTCCTCTTCAGTTTCTCTTCCTCCTTCATTTTTTCTTCCTCATCTTCCTCTTCATTTTCTCTTCCTCCTTCATTTTTTCATCTTCGCTTCCTCATCTTTCTTTCATCATCCTCCTCTTCATTTTCTCTTCAGCTTCCTCTTTCTTTCCTCGTCTTCCTCTTCATATTCTCTCCCTCATCTTCCTTCCCTCATCTTCCTCTTCAGTTCCTCTTCCTCATCTTCATATTCTCTTCCTCGTCTTCCTCCCTCATTTTCTCTTCCTCATCTTCCTCTTCCTTTCCTCATCTTCTCTTCCTCATCTTTCTTTCATCTCCCTCTTCCTTTCCTCATATTCCTCTTCATAATCTCATCCTCATCTTTCTTTCATCATCCTCCGCTTCATTTTCTCTTCAGCTTCCTCTTTCTTTCCTCATCTTCCTCTTCATATTCTCTCCCTCATCTTCCTCTTCAGTTTCTCTTTCTCATCTTCATATTCTCTTCCTCGTCTTCCTCCGTCATTTTCTCTTCCTCATCTTCCTCTTCCTTTCCTCATCTTCGCTTCCTCATCTTTCTTTCATCATCCTCCTTCATTTTCTCTTTAGCTTCCTCTTCCTTTCCTCATCTTCCTCTTCATATTCTCTCCCTCATCTTCCTTCCCTCATCTTCCTCTTCAGTTTCTCTTCATCTTCATATTCTCTTCCTCGTCTTCCACCTTGATTTTCTCTTCCTCATCTTCCTCTCCCTTTCCTCATCTTTTCTTCCTCATCTTTCTTTCATCTCCCTCTTCCTTTCCTCATATTCCTCTTCATATTCTCTTCCTCATTTTCTTTCATCATCCTCCGCTTCATTTTCTCTTCAGCTTCCTCTTTCTTCCCTCATTTTCCTCTTCAGTTTCTCTTCCTCATCTTCATATTCTCTTCCTCGTCTTCCTCCTTCATTTTCTCTTCCTCATCTTCCTCTTCTCTTCCTCATATTTTTCTTCATCTTCTCTTTCTCATTTTCCTCCTCTTTTTGTTTCCCCATCTTCCTCTTCATCTTCCTTCCTTCACCTTCTTCTTTCCCACATCTTCCTCTTCTCTTCCTCATATTCTTCATCTTCTCTATCTCATTTTCCTCCTCTTTTCCTCTTTCCCATCTTCCTCTTCATCTTCTCTTCCTCATCTTTCTCCTTCTCTCTTTTACATATTGCTTCTCTTCCTCATCTTCTCCTCTTCTCTTCGTTATCCTCCTATACATCTTCTCTTACTCATTCTTCTTTTTCTTGCTACTCTTCTTTTCCTCATCTTTCTTCTGTTCTTTTCTTCAACTTGTATTTCTCATCTTCCTCTTCCTCTTCTCTTTCTCATCTTCTTCCACTTGTCTTTCTCATCTTCTTCTTGTCTTTCATTCCACATATTTCTTCTCTTCTTTTCCTCGTCTCCCTCTTCATCTCTTTTTCATCTTCCTCTTCTTTACTTCATCTCATCTTCCTCTTCATTCTCGTCTTTGTCTTTATCATCTCTTATCATGTTATTCTTTCTCCTTTCTTCATTATTATTATTATTATTATTATTATTATTATTATTATTATTATTATTATTATTATTTCTGTTTTTATAATGCTCTTAAATTCAGACGTTTGAGATGAGTAGGGCATGTAGCACGTTTGGATGAATGCAGAAATGCATATAGAGTGTTAGTTGAAAAACCTGAAGGAAGAAGACCTTTGCGGAGCCCGAGACGTAGATGGGAGGGTAATATTAAAATGGATTTGAGGGAGGTGGGATATGATGCTAGGGGCTGGATTAATCTTGCTCAGGATAGGGACCAATGGCGGGTTTATGTTAGGGCGGAAATGAACCTCTGGGTCCTCTAAAAGCAATTATTGTGTAAGTACGTATAATGTTCATATTCTTACTCAAATGTCTACTTTAGCCCGACTGCGAATGATCCTTTACCTTTGATTTTGCTTAGGCTAGCTTTATAATATTCCGCGGGCCTATTTCATTCATGAATCCCATAGTGTTGATATCCCATGATGAGAAGGTTTGCTGGTGACAAGGCTGCTCTATTATGGGAATGGTTTTCTTTGACTACTTCGCTCTCCCCTGCTATTTGAATTTAATAGTTTCCTCGTTTTTACCTTATAGGCCTAACAAAGTGATCTTGTAGTAATCTCTGTCAATTTAGAGATTCGACGTATAAATAACTTTATGCTCGACCATGCCGAAATGTAGTAATTATACACCTGGTAGCAGTCCTTTAATGCATGTCATTAAAGTACACCTATTCATTAAAGTTCAGGTTTTCGATTATTCTCGGATATGCAATCGAAAGATAACGAGGGAAACGTCACGGAGGCTGGAAATCCAATACTGTCGCAGAAGGTTATGTTCTGTTACTATAATAATTAGCGTTAATTGTAAATAATATTCAAATAAATTCAATTTGTCATCTCGTTTTTCAATTCTAAATCAATTTCCAGGTTATATCAAAATTAGTTCATGTTATTCTTTAGATTACATGAAGGTCAATGACATTACTGTTCCTCGGAAAAAAATCAATACTTTCGCGTCTGCGCACATCTCACAATTTACGAGCTATGCACACTTCCGATCTTCAGTCAGATACGAATAAAATGAATACTTCTGAATAATTTCAAGTTCGAAATATGGTCGAGCATAAAAAGTCGTATGAAACTTGCCTATAATGGTAATTAAGACGCTCGTATGAAAATTATGAAACTCGCTTGCGCACGTTTCATAAACAGACATACTCGCGTCTTAATTACTATCATTATAGGCTCGTTGCATAATGTACTATTTTATATCTTTTACGTACAAGTTTTTGAACCCAGTTCTACGGTGTGCGATGCTTAAACACTAACCTTTGAAGTAATAGATCTTCTAACAGTCAGCCGTGGCGAGAATGCGACTCGCGAGGACATTGTGGCTCGCAGTATAGCTGTGCATTTCGCTTGCTTCTAACCTTCCCCAACCCTCACTCTCTCACTCACTGGAGTCAAACTCCGTTCCATTTGTATTTGTCTCTTACCTGCGAGTGGCATATGCCTCTCTCAAAACCATGTACCTCTACAAAAACGAAAGTTTGAAATAGGATGGGAGGACGCATTTTTTTGCTGCTAATATGATGAGAATATTAAATGTATGATTTGTTCACGAGTATTACGAGGAAAACGGTTGTATAACATAACGGCATTAAATTACATGTTACTCATGAAACATTAAAATTTAGGTGTTAATAATAATAATAATAATAATAATAATAATAATAATAATAATAATAATAATAAAATAATAATAATAATACTAATAATAATAATAATAATAATAATATCATCATCTCTGTACTTCGAACCTTTTTCAGCAGATGTACAAATAATGCGGTTAGCTCTTCAATTTGAACTCACTGATTTACAATGTGACGTTAAATGAAAGCTAGATGTAAGGACTTGACAAATGTTGAACTTTCAAATCTTTGCCAAAAAATAAATATCCGAAGCTTCGTTATTTCGCCTGCTCTGTTGAAGCCATGTTCGCTACAACTTAAGTTTGTCAAAAATTATTTTCAACAATTAAAATAGTAAAAATCAAATTTAGATCACGACTGACAGACCTTCATGATCAACTACGACTGGCAGTAAGTGACATAATTCCTGATTATGAAACTTTGTCGCGGACACATTCTGAAGACAGTTAATTTTAGGTTGTGATAGCCTATTGTTCATTTATTCTTCATTCTTTTCTTCGTTACACGTACTAAACATTAGTTTGTAACCTTATACTCTATAAAATTATATTTAAGCGCTTGACGTAAGGAAAATGAAAATCCGTTAATAAGTCAGACAGTTACTTCACTTCCCCTTCGGATGTCCCCCTCCCTCTATAGGTGCTATGCGCGTTGCAGATTACACAGTGGCTCGGCGCATAACTACATTTTCGCCACCGCTGTTCTAACTGATACTGATACGAGAACAGATTTTTAGAGACATGCCTCCTTGGAACAGATCGCAGAAATACTGCAGAAAATAAACATGGAAGTGCTGTAAAATGCCCGTGAAATGTGGAAACTTCTTAACTGAATTTTTCCCCTGTGTTATGCATTGAAGTTGCTTACAACCTGTAAATAGAATAATCGCATCCTGCCCTGGCCTACCGTTTTTTAAGTAAACCGCGGAAGACGGGAATTGGAAGTATTCTGTTCCTTTTTAAAACGAGGTCACAAGGTTCCTCCCTTGAGAATAAAAAAAAAACAGGTTTATGAGGGATCGCGGAAACATAAGGGGGATGAAACAGGTTTTCCCTTCGCAAGGGTGACTAGCCAATTCTAAATGTCCCATTATTGCTGAGTTTTTAATACTAAAAAAGGGAGAATAATGGCCCAGTCACTTTCGGATGAGGAAACACGGTGAATTTTGAAGTTCCGTTCAATAACAAAAAGAAGCGGTAATTTATAGCAAGTTTTAGGAGTGGATAACCTTCCCTCATGCTTATATAAAAATTATGTCGTGGGAAATAATTTTTAGGAGGAAGTAAGGTTCTGTATGGTGTCGGAATGATTTTTTTTTATGAATTCAGTTTTTTTAGTATCTTTTTGTATTTTAAATTTAGCTACATGTCCTTGTCGACTAGACATTTCGCTTTGAAGATCCTAACATAAAACTTCAGTAAAGAGAAAAATAAAGGAACGGATATCAGTGATGCAGGTGGGGAGGGGGAGTTTAAATGCGATTCACCAATCTACAGTTAGAACCCATACAGCAGCAATACATCTGCTGGAATTGTATTTACTTTCAATAATGTGTGAGTGTGGGAAGAGCGGCCTTGATATTTCAGATACCTCACAGAAAAAATGGATGGGGAAATAAATAATCGTCTTTTGTCAGAGTGCCTAGAATTGAAGTGTTATGAATATTAGATCTACGTAAAAAGGACACATACTGTCCAGATAGCGAATACTTTTTTCTTCTGTGACAAATTGTTAATTCCGTAAGTGTATGATAAAGGTAAAAGATAGTCTGTACGTAATACTGTTGGAAATGTATTGTACATTATAGGTCTATGTAGGCCCTACAGTAAAAATGGAAAACTTACATTATTATACTTCACAGATGGATAAAAGTATAGAGGGGATATGTAGCAAAAAGAGAAGAGGAGAAGAAGGAAAATAAGATGGTGAAGAAGAGAAGATAATGCTTGAGAGGAGAAGAGGGAAAAGAAGAGAAGATGAGATTAGAGAGAAGAGGGAGAAAAAGAGAAGATGAGATTAGAGAGAAGAATAAGAAAGGTGATGTGATTAGTGAGAAGAGGAAGAAGAGATAATGAGATTAGAAAGAAGAGGGAGAAAAAGAGAAGATGATTAGAGAGGAGAAGAGGGAGAAAGGAAGGTGATTTGATTAGTGAGAAGAGGAAGAAGAAGAAACGATGAGAATAGAGAGGAGATAAGATTAGAAAAGAGAAGAAGAAGAAGAAGAAGAAAGAAAGGTGATGTGATTAGTGAGAAGAGGAAGAAGAGATGATGAGATTAGAAAGAAGAGGGAGAAAAAGAGAAGATGATTAGAGAGGAGAAGAGGGAGAAAGGAAAGTGATATGATTAGTGAGAAGAGGAAGAAGAAGAAATGATGAGATTAGAGAGAAGAAGAAGAAGAAGAAGAAGAAAGAAAGGTGATGTGATTAGTGAGAAGAGGAAGAAGAAGAATAAATGATGAGATTAGAGAGAAGGAGAAGAAGAAGAAAGGTGATGTGATTAGTGAGAAGAGGAAGGAGAAATGCTGAGATTGAGAGAAGAAGAAGAAGAAGAAGAAGAAGAAAGAAAGGTGATGTGATTAGTGAGAAGAGGAAGAAGAAGAAATGATGAGATTAGAGAGAAGATGTGGTTAGAGAGAAGAAGAAGAAGAAGAAGAAGAAGAAGAAAAGGAGAAAGATGTGATTAGTGAGAAGAGAAACAAGAAAAATAGATAATGAGATTAGAGAGAAGAGGGAGAAAGAGAGAAGATGAGATTAGGGAGAAGAAGAAGAAGAAAGAAAGGTGATATGTTTAGTGAGAAGAGGAAGAAGAATATATGATGTGATTAGTGAGAAGAGCAAGAAGAAGAGATAATGAGATTAGAGAGAAGAGTGAGAAAAAGAGAAGGTGAGTTTAGAGAGAAGAAGAGGGAGAAGAAAAGAAGACAAGATTAGAGAGGAGAATAGGAAGAAGGAGAGAATATGAGTTTAGAGAGAAGAGGAAGAAGAGATGATGAGATTAGAGAGAAGAAGGGATGATGTGATTAGAGAAGAAGAGAAAAATGAGATTACAGACGAGGAGAAGAAAAGACAAGATTAAAGACGAGAAGACAATATCAGAAAGGAGAGGAGAAGATTAGAAGAGGGAGAAGAAAATACATAATTAGAAACGATAAGATAATGGAGGAGAAGGAGGGAAGATTATGGGAAAGGACGACAATATAAGAAGAGAGGAGGAATTTGAGAGAAAGATGAGATTCTTTTAAATTATTGAAAAACGAGGGGCAAAAATAAAACCTTTATTTTGTGTATTTTCTTTTCTAATCGTATTGAATATTACAATATATCTATGACTTCCTTTTCATTTCCTCCTGGGTCTTAGTTCGAAATTGTATTTATTTATTTTTTTTTTTTTACCGTGACACTAGATTTCTGTTCGATTATGCTTCAGTGGTATAACATCATGGCTGCTTATCCTACAATTTTTACCACCGCCCTAACATTTGCTTTTATCACCTCTCTAGCATTTGTTTCTTTTTCTTTTCTTTCAAAGTTTACTACTTTCAATAATTGTACTTTTTAAAATGATTCATATTTATTTCATCATCCTTCATTAAAACTTTTCTAACATTTATCTTGTTTATATTATTTAGGTTATGTTACAGCTTTTGCTGTATGAGATTAGGGTAGTCACGTGGAATGCAACTGTTTTAATAAAAGTGAAACTAAATCAACAAAGCCGCCTTGACTGGTAATCGTCCATAGAGTTCAGTGATGATGTATAGTAGTTGGCTCAACTGGTAACAAGAGAAAGCTCAACATAACACACTACTGCCATCTAGCGGAATATTTGTAATGATCAGATGGTACAATAATACATTTTCAAGACAGTTTAGTATTTTAGTAAATCAATTAATATTTCATTGCATTAGAGTACTTTATTTCTTCTAATCTTTATATACTTTCTTCCGATCGTGTAATAGTCAACTAAATCCCACTGGAGTTTTGATTTTCTCTAAATAAATAAGAACCTCTATTGAGATTACAGACAATAAGAAAATACTTATTCGCTTCTTCTGGATTTGTGATATCATTTGGGACAACGGAGGACATTGTTCATATGACATCAAACCTTATTTAATAAAGTTCGTTAGTCACAAAAATTCGTAGCAACCCTAATGGTAACAGCCGACCTTGGCTTCGCTACAAGGACACGCGAGCTTGGAGGCACGGCGCTCTTTGCAGACTTCACGGACCTCTCAGAGCAGCAGACAGGATCTAGAAGTAGTGTCACTGGATTCCCTCTTCCAGTGTTGCCAACTATATTGTATACACTGATGTATTTAGTTGAACCCCGCTGCTGTTCTTTCGACCGTACTAATCTCCGTTCAACTGATGACGTATCTCTATAATTTATTTTTGTTATTGCCTATTCCACTGAGACTAGTTCGATTAATATCTATTGCTTTTGCTGTATTTCGAGCTTCGTGTAATTTAGACTCATGTCATTTACATTTTTTTCAATTAATTTAGGAAGTCACCGGCGTAGCGTTTGCTTGCTGATTCTGATCTGCAGTTGGGTTCGGTTCGATTCCTGCTCGGGTTGATTACCTGGTTGGATTTTTTTCCTCCGAGATTTTCCCGAACTGCAACTTGAATGTCAAGTAATGTATGGTGAATTTTCGGCGTCATCTCTCCAGATGCTAAAGAAAATAAAGAAGAAAATCTGGATTTTAATGCGTGAAAGAGGTGTCACAATTTTTTAAACGAAAAGTAATATTACTTTGCACAAGAAGCTTTTCAGATATTTCTAACTCTGTTCCAAAATTCATTAATCTAAGTACACTCTTTCTAGAATAATTATTTTTTTCCTACACAGTGTCAGTGAAGAGTGAAGTGTGTTGTCAGTGAAGGGTGTTGTGTAAGTGAAGTGTGTTTCTGTCAGTGAAGCTTTATAGTTTATAGTGGCAGTGCAAAGTATTTGAACAGTGAAATGTTTTTGAAGTGTTAGTGAAATCAGGATAGTATCAGTGAAATGTGTCGTAGTTCCAGTGCATGAGTGAGTTGACAGCGAAATGAGTGTAGTGCTGAAAGGTACTTTTGCAGGTATGAACATATCATAATCGTGGGTTTTAGTTCGAACTTAGGGTTAAGATACAAATTAGATTTACTTTAAATGTTATTTTAAGTGATCGTGCTTGATTTAATTTAGAATGCTCCTTGTTATTATTATTATTATTATTATTATTATTATTATTATTATTATTATTATTATTATTATTATTATTGTTACTTTATTGTTAATTGTATTTTTATTAATTGTGTTTATTACTAATTGTTGTCATTGAGTGTAATTAGTTACCACTGCCACCCAGTATATACCCATTTGCAGTGTGAATAAATACATACATACAAAATATGATTTTTCAGTAAGTTTTCATGACAGAAAAGTTATTATATAGGCCTAATCCAAAGTTTTAAGAATAGAGAGACTGGGTTTGCAATAAAAAACTTTCACTTTTCGTCAAGAATTTGGTATCTGTATAAACATCAAATATTTCGACATAAGTATAAGGACAAAAGTGAAACATTTATTTTTGAAAGGGTGTCCTTAAACTTTTTGTAGAAGCTGTAGGATTTTTCAAATGTAAGAGGTCACCACACGGTACCTCCGTTCTGGTTCGAGGATCGATCATCTTTGCTGAAGCATGTGGGTGAGTGGTCAGCAGCCGGCTGTCAGCTATGGCCCTTCATGGGTTGTTGCGCCGCAAATTTTTTATTTTTATTTATTTAAGCGGTAATTTAATTGTTCATTTTCTAGACGATCTTAAACATTTTGGCATTAGCACGTTACAAAAGAAATATATTTTTTTTTTACATTACATCCACTACCAAAACTTCATCGTTGATGTTGTACATGTCTATCATTTTGTTCTTGTACAAGTAACAGTCTCTCTTCAATGCTTTAGGCCACAAATGGCCAAAATGTTAATCATAATACACAGTGAATCTGTTTATCTTAGCCTACTTTCTTACTTGTGGCTTTTAAGGAACCCGGAGGTTCATTGCCGCCCTCACATAAGCCTGCCATCGGTCCCTATCCTGAGCAAGGTTAATCCAATCTCTACAATCATATCTCACCTCCCTCAAATCCATTTTAATAATATCCTCCCGTCTACGTCTCGATCTCGCCAAAGGTCTCCCCCCCCCCAACGGTCTCCCAACTAACACTCTATATGCATTCCTGGATTCACCCGTACATGCTACATACCCTGCCCATCTCAAACGTCTGGATTTAATGTTCCTAATTATGTCAAGTGAAGAATAGAATGCGTGCAATTCTGTGTTGTGTAACTTTCTACGTTCTCCTGTAACTTCATCCTTCTTAGCCCCAAATATTTTCCTAAGCATCTTATTCTCAAACACCCTTAACCTCTGTTCCTGTCTCAAAGTGAGAGTCCACGTTTCACAACCATACAGAACAACTAGTAATATAACAGTTTTATAAATTCTAACTTATAGTTGTTTTGACAGCAGGCTAGATGAAAAAAGCTTCTCAACCGAATAATAACAGGCATTTTCCATATTTATTCTGCGTTTAATTTCCTCCGGAGTGTCATTTATGTTTATTACTGTTGCTGCAAGATATTTGAATTTTTCGACTTTATGAAAGGATAAATTTCCAATTTTTATATTCCATTTCGTACAATATTCTGATCACTAGACATAATCATCTATATCCACATTAATTCTTCCTAATTTATGTATACATTTGAATGTGTAAAATATCTACATTTTAATAATTTCATGTACCAAAGAACAGAAGATATAAGTACACAATTATAACACAAGAACTAGAATTAACTTGGCAATTCCTGCCTGCAGATTAACTAAAACACTCGATAGTTTTGTTTTTTTTAGGTGTTAAATTTTATAACAAATTATCAAAATATTTAAAAGAAGCTATTAATTTTAGTAATTCTGTTAGGCCTTTTCTAATTGATAATAGTTTTTATAGCATAGATCAGTTTCTTAACAATTAATGATTGTCTATTTCACGTAATTCATTATAGACAAAGTCTGTTATAATTGTATTGTTTAATGGCTAATAAAGATTAGGGGAGAGTCGGGTAGTATCGGACATCGGGTAATATCGGACAATGAGTTTATTTCATCTACCACACGATGGTAGTACCTGATTGACATGGTTACGTTCCTGTGGTGTCGCATAGAGAAACGTAACCATGTCATTCAGGTACTACCATATGGTGATAGATGAAAGAAACGCACTGTCCGATACTACCCGATGTCCGATACTACCCGACTCTCCCCTATGATTATTCACTCAACCCCCTACCACCACTGGCCTTGCAATGTCTCTGTACACGAGCCTCCCTCTTTCACTAGACGCTGCAATCTGCTCGTATCGTTCAGTGACTTGAAATTAGTGGTTTTTAAATTAAATTTACAGGAAACCATCCACGCTATTGAAATACGTCAGATTCTTTATTAGATTTCCTATCGATATGAACAAAAATCACTCGCAATAGTTACAGAATAAGAGGGTGCTCAACATTTGGGGTAAAATATTTTTTTTTTCTGAGAAAACCTTGAACTTTCCACCAATATGGTATTACACGTTTTTATTACATAAAACGAGAGCTATTCGCTCTGCAAATCTCCAGAGATATTTCACTTCCACCCTACATTTGAACAAGTCTCTTGGAACTGAATTCCTGTGTCTTTGCTCTTAAACAAAAGCGATAGCCACTCACAGAGACAGTTAACTGTTGACTCCGTTGTATTATTAAACAGACGTCATCCAAGTGTACTTATAGTGTCGTAACATTGTTTACATTTTAATACGACTCTCTGAAAGCACACAAGATTAGATATTTATGTAAACAAATGTAACTTGATTTGATTTTCACCAAAGAATCTCATAATGGAGTGCGTATCTATAATTATTTTTTTAGTTTTTTATTTCTATTTTTTTGTTATTTAACGACGCTATATCAGTTACTAGGTAAATTAGCGTCAGTAGAATTGGTGATATCGAAATAATATTTTGCGAGATGAGGCCGAGGTTTCGCCATAGATTACTTACTTACTGGCTTTTAAGGAACCCGGAGGTTCATTGCCGCCCTCACATAAGCCCGCCATTGGTCCCTATCCTGAGCAAGATTAATCCAGCCTTTATCATCATATCCGACCTCCCTCAAATCCATTTTAATATTATCTTCCCATCTACGTCTCGGCCTCCCTAAAGGTCTTTTTCCCTCCGGCCTCCCAACTAACACTCTATATGCATTTCTGGATTCGCTCATACGTGCTACATACCCTGCCCATCTCAAACGTCTGGATTTAATGTTCCTAATTATGTCAGGTGAAGAATACAATACGTGCAGTTCTGTGTTGTGGAACTTCTTCCATTCTCCTGTAACTGCATCCCTCTTAGCCCCAAATATTTTCCTAAGCACCTTATTCTCAAACATCCCTAACCTATGTTCCTCTCTCAAAGTGAGAGTCCAAGTTTCACAATTATAAAGAACAACCGGTAATAAAACTGTTTTATAAATTCTAACTTTCAGATTTTTTGACAGCAGACTGGATGATAAAAGCTTCTCAACCGAATAATAACACGCATTTCCCATATTTATTCTGTGTTTAATTTCCTCCCGAGTATCATTTATATTTGTTACTGTTGCTCCAAGATATTTGAACTTCTCCACCTCTTCGAAAGACAAATTTCCAATTTTTATATATCCATTTCGTACAATATTCCTGTCACGAGACATAATCATATACTTTGTCTTTTCGGGATTTACTTCCAAACCTATCTCTTTACTTGCTTCCAATAAAATTCCCGTGTTTTCCCTAATTGTTTGTGAACTTTCTCCTAACATATTCATAGATTACCTGACATTTGTCTTACGGTTGGGAAAATCTCGGAAAAGACCTAACCAGGTAATCAACCCGAACCCGCGCCAGACTGAAACTCCGTAATGGTAGGCAAGCACCTTAGCCGACTGAGCTACGCCGATGACTCTTCGCTTTTTTATTTTCATTGCAATTTATTTCTTTAAGGGCACTACCTATAACTGATTCTGTTTTCGGTATTGTAGTCTATAGGTGACTTTATGTAACAGATCCATAAGAATTTGAGGAGATTTTCTTGTTAGTCGACTGGAAACCGTTTCCTCAGTGAGAGCGTGCAAAACGGTGACAATGCAAGAGATTTCGTGTGATAAACACGTGAGAAGTGTTGACATCATTTTAACTGCAATTAAAGTGTCTGACATGTTCCTCATGTGGCACGAACAACCACTTGATTCGTCGTCTCTCTTTGGCGGTTAGATGAAAGGAATATGTGTTCTCATGGAGTGAACACGAAGTTGTTGTTTAGTCAACTGTCCGCAGACAGGTCTGACCTCACAAGTGATACCAACAGGGCACCACTTATTAGGCGACTACGGTCCGCCCCAGGAATCTGTGGAGTAGAAAGACGACACAAGACCTCTGCGCAAGTGGTAGGTGGGAGGGCTAGGGCCAATGAGCGCTCTGGGGAGGCATTGCTTGAACGAAGCGAGTAATCGCTTGTAGGGAGGGGATCATTTCTATCTGAACTCTACCTTCTACCACGAGCTTCTTACCCCTTAGCGACCTCGAGCTGATGCTGCCCGCAATACACTCCGACACAGAAGTTACTCTACAGATTCCTGGGACGGACCATAGGCTAGGGCAGCATTTCTCAAACTTTTTTGAAGTGGGGACCTTTTTTTTTTAAGTCAGAATAGTTCCGCGGACCACCTTACTCTTGTTCCCTTCGAAAGCAAATTTATCATTTTTGTAGCATATTTTGATATCAATATACTTATATTTTAAAATAGAATTAATCAATTAAAATTAATTAAATTAAATCAATTAAAATTAATTAAATTAAATTAATTTATATTAGTATTAACTGATTAAGCTAATGTTAATAGAAAAAATTCATTTTTGTTTCTTTAATAATTCAAGGCTATTAGAGTTTGGATAATCTTTAACTTATCAACTAAAAAAAATAAATAAATAATGTTGGTACTCACATTAATGAGATGGATGAGCCTGCCGATTCTTGCACAGTTGTTCTATATTTGGACGTATGCTGGTAAGGTTAAGTCGGAGATAGTCACACACATCGAGTCGATTTCGGTAGCCTACTTTGTTTTTATTAGAGTTAGTGATGAAAACCCTTTCTCACACAGATACGTGGAAGCAAACTGAATTATAATCTCTAAAGCACCATTGTACAGTTCACAATATTCTCTTTTTACTTATGATGAGGTCCACAAATTAACCATACCTTCCGCTTCGAATTTAGTTTTAAGTGCGGTGTCATTCGAGAGTTCAATTAACTGTTCTCTTTCACTCAATGAAAGTTTGTTAGTTTCAATATCGCAATGAAAGTGATCACGAACCCATGAAAATTCGTCATATTTACTTGGAAAATAGGTGAAAGGCGATTGTCATGTGTCATTTCCAAACTCTGAGATTTTCAGCTATAGAGTGATACCGGTACTCAATTCGTTTGAATTTAATTTTTTCTTCTGCTTTTTTTTGGAGGACCACAAGGGCAGACCTCGAGGACCACAGGTGGTCCGCGGACCATAATTTGAGAAACGCTGGGCTAGAAGATATTGGGTTAGGGTGGCCAATTCCTTTCCCCCTCCATTGCATACATCGCCGACTAGTTACATATTACACTAGTCAGACTTCAGATGTATACAAACAATTGTTCTCCCTTTGACACATATCAAGTGAGATGTACTGTTTATTAATAGATCTACAGTACATATCAGCCAGAACCTCAATCAGAAATTAATCAGTAAATCATAGTTCAGTGCCTGGGCATCAGTTTGTGAATTACAACGAAAATTTGAGGTATAATTACGAGTAACAAGGGACACCGAAGCCTGTTTGTTTGAATTTGAATTCTATTGAGTTAAACTATTCCCAAAATAACGGACTATTTTTTTTTAAATTTCGGCGAAATCTTAAATTATGCTGGAGTACAAAACTAATTGGTGTCATTCGATTTTGTTAATTGTCGTCACTTCATGGAATATAAGTTTCTTTTGTTTTGGTCTGTGTAGGGCTATATCTGGAAAATTACCTCAAAATGAAGCATTTTAGGTTTTTCTTAGGTCGTAAGTAATAATTGCCTGAAAATTCTGACATTTTTGTTCTTGTTATGTCTGAAATATTATGTGAAAACCATTGGAATTTTTATTATGAATTATTAATTGTGAAATATTGTGTGAAAATCACTGGCGTTTCTAATTTTTGTGAAATCTGAAATATTACTTCAAAATCACATGACTTTTTTATCTTTTGGGAAATCAGATGTAACTTATTATTTGAAAATTACTGTCATTTTTAGTTTAAGTTAAATCTGGACCAAGATGGTATTCACTAAATCTGGCCTTTTTTTATTGTTTGTTAAAGCTAAAATGTTACTTGAAAATAACTGCCATTTTTAGTTTTATTAAATCTCAAATATGCGTTTTAGCTTTTTTAAATCTTAGATATTATGTGGAAATCACTGGAATTTGTTGCGTTTTTTAATCTGAAATATTATCTGAAAATCGCTGACATTTTCTATTTTTTGTTAAATCTATAAAATATTATCTGAAAATCAGTGGCATTTTAAATGTATGTTAGGGGAGAGTTGGGTAGTATCGGACATCGGGTAATATCGGACAGTGAGTTTCTTTCATCTACAACCAGATCATAGTACCTGAATGACTTGGTTACGTTTCTGTGATGTCGCATACAGTTACGTAACCACGTCATTCAGGTACTACCATCTGTGGTAGATGAAAGAAATGCACTGTCCGATATTACCCGATGTCCGATACTACCCAACTCTTTCCTAAATTTTAAATATTACCTGAAAATCAATGACATTTTTTTTTTTTATTCCAGCTAAATCTGAAATATTTTTAAAAATCATGGGAAATTTTTCTGTTAAGTTAAATCCGAAACATGTGTAAAGCATTGATATTTCTTCCTTTTTTTCGTCTGAAATATCATCTCGAAATAATTGATAATTTTAATGTTGTATCTGAAGCATCTGAAAGCGGTGCTTTTTTTTTATATAAAACACATAATAGTAATATGCGTTACAAGAGCGGTATGTTGAAGTTTTCATGTTCGAGGAAAAGTTTGAAAAAGCAAAATGTATCGTTCATTATTTTGTGCGAAGGTCGTTTATTACATACCTGAAAGACGAATTTCTAATTAGTTGCAATGAAATCTCCATCTTGGTTTCTGTTCAATGACGGGAAATTTGCAAAACAAAAATATCTATCTTCAACATTGTTGCTTTAAAATGTTTTCTGTGTTTACTATACTCCAGCAGGCCGTGATATACGTCTGCCTTTCCCCCCCCCCCAGTCTATAAATGCGAACTTAAAACAAACGGTAAGGTTATGTAATGATTTGTTTTTCATTTTAATATTTTAACAATATTATTTATATAACATATTACAGTAATAACATCGGCATCTGGAATCTTGTTGATTTTTTCACGGCTTCCTTAAGTTACTTGCATCACGAATGCAGTAACTTTAGTGGAGTTGTAGAGTTTACTTAATTTTTGCAAATATTTAAAAACAATAATTAACAGTGCAATTTAGGTGAAATTGCAGTGGTAAGTTTCCAATTTATAATTATTACTATATTGAACGTCTCTAAAAATAATATGTTAAAAGCCTAAAGCAGTAAAATCAATATGTCACTTAAGCGGTAAGAAGAGGGAAATTGTTATGTGTGTTCGGTTGGGAATACTGAATGTGGAATTTTAGACTTTCCGCGGATTGGTTTTGTGCGGAAACCAAGCAAATACGCACGATCTCGCACAAATTTCTTTGTTTCGAATTTATGGAACTCGCTTATGGTTATTTTTATTCCTGTATTATTAAACCTATGACATAATTGATTCTACAGTAGGCCTATTCCTCTTTGGTAGGCTCCTCGAAGTTCTGAAATCGCAGTCTGATTCGACAATGTCAGAGTTTTTCCACTCGCCGCCTTCTCCCGCGGTGCATCATGTTTTGAGAACCAACGGAGAGGTTCCTTGTTAGTGTATTCTGTCTTGTGATTGGCCTCTTGCTTCGTGTTCTTTGGTATAGCTGGTAAAAATGGAATAACAGCTTTTGTTAATGGATTCCCAGCTTATCTTAATGGTGACATCATTACCAAAACCAGTATAATATTCTTCGTAACACTCCTGTTGAGCGATGCTTTCTGCGTACAGGCAGATAGATATTCCTTCACTGACGTGTACAGTATGTACATTGTATAATGTAATATCTACTGAGTCATTGTTTTCAAGTAAAAATTTTCCTGTTCTCTTACCGAATTTGCTGTTATGCGAGTCGTTACTGCTGTGAATTTGTTTTTCTTTTTTAAGTTTGTTAACTAACGACGCTGTTTCAACTACGAGGTTATTTAGTGTCGATGCGATTGGTGATAACGAGATGGTATTTAGCGATATGAGGCCGAGGATTCGCCATAGCTTACCTGACATTCGCCTTACAGTTGGGGAAAACCTCGGAAAAAATCCAACCAGGAGTTAATCAACTTAGTTAAAATAATATAATTTCCTTCTGATTCATATTTAAGATGTTAAGTCTGACCGTGAAACGAGCGGACCCGGGTTCAAATCCCGGTTGAGACAAGTTACTTGCTTGAGGTTTTTTTTTTTTCGAGGTTTTCCCTCAACCCATTAAGAGCAAATGCTTGGTGATTTTCGGCACTGAACCCTGGAATCATTTCGCTGGCATTTTCACCTTCATCTCATTCAGACGCTACATAACCATTAACAGTTGGTAAAGCGTCTTAAAATAGCCAATTAAAATATATGTACCTAAGACAGACTGGTCATATGCAGCTTATGAATATACAATACATTGGGAACCGAACTTTACACTTAATAGAACACAAACAAATTTTAAACAATTTATTCACTCTATATTCAAGAAATCTGGCCCCATTTTCTGTCAATACTGTGACGTCATTAAGTACAATAGGTCTTGAAGACTTGAAATTATGTGTTGAAGACGAAGTAATAGTTTCGAATCCGGTCAGCCGAGATAAAACATAAAGGGGAAACGAATGTGGCGCCATAATGAATTCATTTTTAACGTAAATGTTAGAGATTAACGAAATGTTCAACTTAATTTTAATTTAAAACTAAATTATTATTCGCGTGCAGATGGCAGTATTTAATAAATGCGTGGAGAAAAAATGGCAGAAATAGTTAATTTATCATAATCTAATTCAAAAGTATTTAACTGTGATATTAATTTTATCATTAAATTTCGGCCAGTGTATGGGACTGGCGCCCACCTGTATCGTGATGCACTTGCGGAGCTACGATATGTAGCGAAATCCGGTTGCGAAAGCCAGCTATAACGGCTGGGAGAATCAACGTGCTAACTACACGATACCGCCATTCTGGTTGGATGATCGTCCACCTCTGCTTCGGCATATGAATGTTAGGCCAGCAGCCAGCTGGTCGATCTGGGCACTTCAAGGGCTGTGGCGCCACGGATTATTATTATTATTATTATTATTATTATTATTATTATTATTATTATTATTATCTTCATAATTTTCTGCCCAAGGGTAGCTCTTTCACAGCAAACCCAGTATTATCCAGTCTTTCCTATTTTCTGTCTTCCTCTTTGTCTCCGCATATGATCCATATATCTTAATGTCGTCTATCATCTGATATCTTCTTTTGACCCGAACTTTTCTCCCGTTCACCATTCCTTCCAGTGCATCCTGTAGTAGGCAGTTTCTTCTCAGTCAGTGACCCAACCCATTCCTTTTTCTCTTCCTGATCAGTTTCAGCATCATTCTTTCTTCACTCACTCTTCCCAACACAGCTTCATTTCTTATTCTGACTGTTCGTTTCACACGCTTCATTCTCCCCCCTATCCTAATTTCAAATGCTTCTATTCGCTTCTCATCACTTCGTCGTAATGTCCATATTTCTGCCCCATACAATGCTACACTCCACACACAACACTTCACTATTCTCTTTCTTAGTTATTTTTTCAGAAGTACACAGAAGATGCTACTTTTTCTGTTAAAAGCTTCCTTGGCCATTGCTATCTTTCTTTTAACTTCCTGGCAGCAGCTCATGTTACTGCTTATAGTACACCCCAAGTATCTAAATTTGTCCACTTGTTCTACTACCTCGTTTCGAATTCGCACGTTTACCTTCTTTAATTTTCTTCCATGGTCTTCGACTCGTTTGAATTTATCTTCATCCCATATTGCTCACAGCTGTTATTTAGCTCCAGTAACATATTCCTTAGCATCGTCTCCTTTTCTGATATTATTATTATTATTATTATTATTATTATTATTATTATTATTATTATTATTATTATTATTATTCTCGTGACCAGAGTATTGTACGAAATGGAACTATAAAATTGGAGATTTATCTTTCGAAGAGGTGGAAAAATTAAAATATCTTGGAGCAACAGTAACAAATATAAATGACACTCGGGAGGAAATTAAACGCAGAATAAATATGGGAAATGCGTGTTATTATTCGGTTGAGAAGCTTTTGTCAGCTAGTCTGCTGTCAAAAAATCTGAAATGTAGAATTTATAAAACAGTTATATTACCGGTTGTTCTGTATGGTTGTGAAACTTGGACCCTCACTTTGAGGGAGAAACAGAGATTAAGGGTGTTTGAAAATAAGGTTCTTAGAAAATTTTTGGGGCTACAGGAGAATGGAGAAAGTTACACAACGCAGAACTGCACGCATTGTATTCTTCATCTGACATAATTAGGAGAATTAAATCCAGACGTTTGAGATGGGCAGGGTATGTAGCAAATATGGGCGAATTCAGAAATGAATATAGAGTGTTAGTTGGGAGGCAGGAGGGAATAAGACCTTTGGGGAGGCCGAGACGTGGATGGGAGGATAATATTAAAATGGATTTGAGGGAGGTGGGATATGATGATAGGGACTGGATTAATCTTGCTTAGGGAAGGGATCGATGGAGGGCTTATGTGTGGGCCGCAATGAACCTCCGGGTTCCTTAAAAGTCATAAGTATTATTATTATTATTATTATTATTATTATTATTATTATTATTATTATTATTATTAAAGTAATCTTATGTGTATTGGTCTCAAAATCTCACTAGGCTATATCCAGAGAACACGACGTAAATTTAACATAGAGCTGATATTCGTTATTTAACCCGTATGTAAACTTGTAGTCCGTGTATTAAATCAAAATTGCCATAGTGTCGCAGTGCTTGATTGATACTGCTATGCTCTCGGTCCTTTGAACCCGCAGCTTTAAGTATGTCGGCGCTCACAAGGCCATGCAATCAGCTGATTGGCGCTGCTAGATACAGCGATAGACACGCCGTAGACATGGCGACTAGACACTAGTTCACCTTGGTGCATAAGACATGGCCTACTCATACCGCCAGGGCCAGACCTGGCCAAGTATGTGTGCTTCAAAAATATGCGATTGACAGCTGTTTCAAAAACCTATCGTTATGAGTTAATGGCATGCACTCATATCGGATGCTCGCGTTACTTTTGAATAGCCTGTATCGTAAAATGGGATTCACCAACATTATTGCAGAAAACACATCATAATTGCCGGGCCAAGAACGTGTAATTTACCCCGTAGAGGTGTCAAAATTCAGTTGAAATGACCATAATTTTGAAGAATTTCCTCGACGCCAATAATAATAATGATATAATAATAATAATAATAATAATAATAATAATAATAATAATAATAATAATAATAATAATAATAATAATCTTAAGTTTTAAATTTCATGTAGTATAGTTCGATTAATTAAAATGTGTCTCAGTGAAACATACAGCAGAGTCCGTATAATTCAGTTTCTATCTGATGCTTTTCCAATTCACTGCGGGTTAAAGCAGGGAGATGCACTATCACCTTTACTTTTTAACTTAGCTCTAGAATATGCCATTAGGAAAGTTCAGGATAACAGGCAGGGTTTCGAATTGAACGGGTTACATCAGCTTCTTGTCTATGCGGATGACGTGAATATGTTAGGAGAAAATCCACAAACGATTAGGGAAAACACGGAAATTTTACTTGAAGCAAGTAAAGCGATCGGTTTGGAAGTAAATCCCGAAAAGACAAAGTATATGATTATGTCTCGTGACCAGAATATTGTACGAAATGGAAATATAAAAATTGGAGATTTATCCTTCGAAGGGATGGAAAAATTCAAATATCTTGGAGCAACAGTAACAAATATAAATGACACTCGGGAGGAAATTAAACGCAGAATAAATATGGGAAATGCGTGTTATTATTCGGTTGAGAAGCTTTTATCATGCAATCTGCTGTCAAAAAATCTGAAAGTTAGAATTTATAAAACAGTTATATTACCGGTTGTTCTGTATGGTTGTGAAACTTGGACTCTCACTCTGAGAGAGGAACATAGGTTAAGGGTGTTTGAGAATAAGGTGCTTAGGAAAATATTTGGCGCTAAGGGGGATGAAGTTACAGGAGAATGGAGAAAGTTACACAACGCAGAACTGCACGCATTGTATTCTTCACCTGACATAATTAGGAACATTAAATCCAGACGTTTGAGATGGGCAGGGCATGTAGCACGTACGGGCGAATCCAGAAATGCATATGGAGTGTTAGTTGGGAGACCGGAGGGAAAAAGACCTTTGGGGAGGCCGAGACGTAGATGGGAGGATAATATTAAAATGGATTTGAGGGAGGTGGGATATGATGATAGAGACTGGATTTATCTTGCACAGGATAGGGACCGATGGCGGGCTTATGTGAGGGCGGCAATGAACCTTCGGGTTCCTTAAAAGCCATTTGTAAGTAAGTATAGTTCAGTTATTTGTATGATTAACAATTTAAAGCCCATTAGAAGTTACTCCAGACCGACATTCATTACTAATACCCTAGTGTCCCACTCCTAATTCGTTTATATATTTGTCATATTTTTAAGGTACTAATCCAACCTCAGTTTTTAATTTTCCTTCAAAAATTTGGTTTTATTTTTATTTATATGCCGTCTCAAAGCTTGAACTTTGTAGCTTTAGAAAATACATCATTTTTGTCTATATGATGTTCGGTTAATTAATCAGCTGAGTTTTTATTGACCGGAAACGCCCTTTCTTTAAACCGGAAGTGCAGTTCTGAAAATGTAAATCCGTCACATTGTCAATTTTATATATTTTTCATGCAACAACAATTAGAATTTGGCGGTAGAGTTTGTATTTTTCATACAGTTATGAATCTGTGTTTTTGGTTCTATAATTTTTCATACCCACAAGATTTAGATGGTTTATCTTCATGTTCAGTTTTACAGCATTTTACATGTTAACATAAATACTTAAAATTGAGATATTTTCATCATTCTTGCACCAAAATGAAGTTGATTAACGTAGCTAAGTGCCAAACTACAAACAGTGTCCTACTGCTTATAAAAGTTAATTTAAAACTCCAAGATCTTAAATTTTTATTTTTATGTTTTAAATGTAAAAAAAAAAATCATTAATGGGATAAGATAGCGAAAAACTGTTCACAGCTTATTCTGTGTTCTTTTAGGAGTGAGACAGTTAAAGAAATTTTAAAGTACTCTAATACAATAAAATATTAATGGAGTTACTGATATTCTATTTTCACTAATGTTAGCTTCACCAAAACGTTTGACGGAGCCGCCATTTCCAGTTGACTGTCTATGCTGTAAACAAATGACAATCGAAAAAGCATGTTTTATAGTACCGTAAACAATTTGCAGTTTGAAATGTTGGCAAACAAATGGTAGGAAGGTCATAAAAACAGAAGAAAGTAGTCCTATATAAAGATGAGAAGAAATAAAGTACTCTAATACAATAAAATATAATAATTGATTTACTAAAATTCTATTTTATGCGGGAAACAAATTACGATAGCAAAGCATGTTTTATAGTAGGCTACTGTAAAGAATTTGCAGTTTGAAATGTTGGCAAACAACGAAACAAATGCTAGTGATGAAAACAAGTAAATGCTAGGGAAGCGATAAAATTGGACGATAAGCAGCCATGATTGGTTGAGAGACGTCCTTTCGTACCGTTTTATTGGTCAAAACTATTATGACGTAGTAAAAGTGTAATAGTTGTGTTAATATATGAATGAAATGTCGTTACTTTTGATACAGAAATACTCAAACTTTTAATTTACATTTTTGCACTCGGTATGTTTCGATGCCAAAACATTGAAATTACATACTTTTGAACTCAAATTTATTCGATTTTGCTGTATAAGACACTGCAAAAACTTTGAAAAATTTATTTCTCTAATAGATTACATAGGACAAGCAGTCAAAATAATTTGGAATTTTGCTTGAACTGAAAAAAAAAATACACCTGACCCATATCATTGTTCGGAATGCCTAGCTCTCTCTCACAACAACATTTATTTCACATTTTGAAGGATCGACGCAATCACTAGCTAGCTAGCTCAGGAACCTACTAAAGAAAAAATTGATAAGATAAATCCAGCTGAGGAAGAACCTGTTCAGACTTGTAACGTGTAAACATTGCATAATGCAAATGCAAATGTTACTTTTTGTTTCTACATTATGAGAAGTTTCGATTGCATATGGTATACTTTGTAACCAGGTCACTTTTCCCACTATCAATACTACATGCAAACGGTTAAGAAAGAAAATCATAGCTGCATCATTTGGTAGCGTTTGTAATGTGTAATGTATTTATTTAGACTGCAAGTGGGCAAGCACCCGGTGGCAGTGGTATACACAATATAAACAATACACAATAAAATCATAAACAATACACAATAAAATTTACAGTACACAATATAATTATACAATACACAATACAATTATATACACAATACAATAAGAATACACAATACAATTTAACCCAATAATTACAATTAATAATAAAATATAAAATACCTAATTTTATAATATAACCTACATATGTATAGGCCCTACATAAGTTTCAATAGTCTTTCACTTTACTCTCATCTCACTCACTGTAGTGGCACTATGACGCATTTCACTGACACTTTAGGACACATTTCACTGACACTATAGAACACATTTCATTGACGCTATAAATTATCACTGATCGGAACTATTCACTGCACTGTAAAACCATAACTTCACTGACTCACCTCGCTTCACTGATACAACAGTTCAAATAAGTCAAATAATTACACCCTTATGCATACTTATAAACAGAACTACATTTAAGCTAAAAATTTCTAGTCTAAGACCCACTTACACGCTATTTTTAAATAATTTACAATTCAAACCAAGGAAGTAACTCGTCAGGCTAAATAAATACATGTCACCTTAAAAATTAAATGTTAAATGTCACCTTAATTTTAATTTGCACTTTATACACAATTTTTTAAGTTATTCTTGAATCTCCTTAAGGAAGGACAGCCCTCAAAGCCGCTGCAGGTAGGTCATTCCAATCATTTATAGTTCTATTTAAAAATGAGAATTTACTTACATCCGTTTTCTGTTTCCTACATTTGATTTTAAAATCATGATCGTTCCTACCATAGTACGTTGGCTTTTGTAACCGAGCCGTTATGTCTACCCTTGCTTTCTGACCTAGATGTGCTCTATACAATGATGTTATTCTAGTTGTTTCTACCTTTACTATACAACTTTTAATTTAAATTGTGAAAAATTGCATTTCGTACATTCTATTTTACACCCTTCAAATCATCTATAGGTTTAGGATTTATGAAGAATGTGTGGTGTGAAACTCTATCCTTTTTTACCTTGAACGTCGCAAAGTTTTATCGCTTGCAGACAGGAAGGAGGAGGGGGGGACAGAACAAGGCCTGTCTGATGTCTGGTTCACGCTCACTTCCTTATCTCTGTCTCAATAAGGTGTTCATGGCCTTCTTCATTGGTCGTTTTTACTACAAAACGACTTTGTCTCGGCCATCTCTCAATGAAGGCCATGTCTGCATATTTCGAAAGTCTGTCGAGTATTTGGCCAGGGTCTTTAATTGAAATGTTTGGGATTGTAGCTAGGACCTTCCTCTATGACGCGAGTCTTCTGTCGGCTGTTATTTTTATCTTCGTTTACTCTTCCGTGTTTACTTTAGGGTAATTCCTCAGACATGATGCTTGGCCTATTGACTTTCGCTTCCACGTGATTGGAAATCGTTTTTTCTTGATTCCTTTACTATTCTACAGGCTATGCAAAAAGATTTCATTATAATGAAACAGTAGTGGAATTAATGCAAAGGTAAGAAATACTATCTTCTTCTCTTCCTCTTAAATTAGGATTCAATCCTGTTTTATTTCAATCGGTGCTATTGTGTTCGGAGGCAGGTGACCAGCTTTCCTGCCAACGTTTCAATGGTCGTCCCTAAGGTTTAGGGGTGTCTAGTTTTGCTGTCATTGCGAGTTTTGGTAAACGATCATCCTACATCCTCATTACGTGGTCTCTCCATCTTTTTCTTCTTGCTTTGATCCATTTTACTACCTATGTCCTGTGAAAAAGTAACCTTAATAATTTTGTTTTATTAATTGAATATGTACAGTAATGGTAAAAAAAAACGGACCGACCCTTGTAGCTGATACAAAAGAATCCTGTGCTGTGTATTGTGTCAAACTGTGGTAATTTCAATATGGATAGTGAAGCCAGAGGTATATACTGCTATTTAATGTAAAAATACGCAGTTATCTTTGCTGAATAGAGGTAGAAATGTAATATTGATGCCAGATGAAAATAAAAGTCTCAAAATTTTTTCGTCTGTAAGTTTAAGGCACTGAAGGAAACAAAAGACGGTAAGAATCGAACAAATGCAATAAATTCCTTGTTACAATTAATTATACTGACGGATGTGTTTTGTGACTAGCAAAATTTGAATCTGTGACTCTGAAATCAGCTACAAGGGTCGGTTTGGTTTTTTTTGCCACTACTGTACAATAAGACTACAAACACTTCATCACTTTTCATCATAGTCCCAACTACGTTAAATGCAGGTGTTTCTGTTATACTATGTTAAACGTGATGAAGTGTTTGTAGTATTATTATACATATTCAATTAATGAAATAATTATTAAGGGTACTTTTTGACTCTCCCTCGTATATTTCTAATTTCCTCATTTGTTTTCCTGTCCTGTAAGCTGTATTCTGCGATGCTTCTCATTTCTATAGTTGTCAACATTTGCTCAGTCTTTTTCGTTTCAGCTTTCGTTTCAGTAGCATAAGTGAGAATGGGCCTAACACATGTTTTATAGATTCTTGTTTTACTTTCAATATTTGTTCCTCCAAACAACATTTTTAAACAACCTGCCATAGTTGATGCTTTTATTATCTGTTCTCTGACTTTTTCTATTAAATTTTTATTACTTGTAATTTTTTATCCTACATAGTTGAATGACCTAACTTGTTCTATAGTTTTGTTGGTTCGATTCCCAATTGGGGCAAATTACCTGGTTGAGGTTTTTTCCGGGGTTTTCCATTGTACCCATTATCTCAATAATTTAATAATTATTTGGACATTCATAATAAAAGCGCACTATACTTTGCGTACCTTGCGCCATTTTCAGTGTCTGTTTTCTCCTATTTCACATTTTCCGACATTTTTTATCCTTTCGACGGACAAAAAATAGACTTCCAATTGGGCAAAGATTTCATTGAGGTACCAAATTGAAGCTTAAATATGTGGCTATGTTGTAAACTGAAATTATTATTTTCAATCGATTATAATTATTTTATCTAAAAAATATACAAATATGATATATATATATATATATATATATATATATATATATTTCTAAAGTGCGTATATAATGCGACATCTTTTGAATGGTTAAAGATAAGTAAATAGTTTTGGTACGTAATATTCTCCATATGCAGAGGATAATTTTGGCGAAAAAAAATTTACCCTAGGTCAATTTCTAAAGGAGTTAGGTTGGTCCAAAGTTTTATTAATTTTTTTTCCAGAACGAATTTCTTGAGTTCCCAAATTCGATTTTCAAGTTTAATTACATAAATTGCTTAGTTTACTCTCAAGCATGTCACCAAAGTTTGAGAGATATTAAAGGAAAAAAGTGGATTTTTATCCTGAGAGACGATGTTATAGGCCTACCTGAAGATTGTTTGTATATTTTAACAATATACCCAGTTTTCTATCGGCACTTAGGCCTACATGATGTGTTCAAAAATTTGTGTATCACTCTACCAATCTATGTGTGATTAATATGAAGTAAGAGGCTATTTCTACTTTATGTTCTAAAATAGAATTAGAGTTACTCGATGTCCGGTTTAAATAGCGTATCAGATTCAAAATAATTCTGGATTGGATATTAAATTAATTTTTTTTCCAGATACATATCAATCGTTAGCTACTTCAAATTAGAATTTCGTAAAAAAAAAATATATATATATATAAATTTATCTTAAAAAAAAGGCTAATTTGGAATAATTTTGTTCTAAATCAAACAATTTCTCATCATTTTGCGAAGTTATATTACGATATTTTGACCTGGAAAGGTTTGAAACATAAAATGTTTGCTTCTATCAGCTGAAAACCCGTATTCTGCGACTCTGTGGCTTGCGAAAACTAGAGATCTCTAGTGATAAATGATGGAATTAAGGCGTAATGACTGTACTCCGCAAAATACAGTAGGCCTACAGATTGTCTCCTATTAAAAATTCCAACATGAACTTCCCAGATCTTAAAACAGGGTTTTCGCTTGGAGAACGGCTGTGTTTGTCATTCTAATTGCTGCTATTCCAACGCGAAACAAAAACCAGAGGGCGTTTATTATTCCACTCCGTTACAGTCATTATCATAACCATAAATAATGGTCGTCATTCCATATCTGAAAGCGCAGGTGTCAAAACCATCTCCAGGGTTTCCTACAGTTCCATTTTTTATTTTACATACTAAGGGGTCGAATGGAAGCTATTCTCCACTGCAACCTCATCATAAACAAGCAGCCTCGGTATCTCAGTTGCCACAACTGCGGAGCCGAGTTTTAATCCCGGTGTGGACAAAGCCATGGTTGTGAGGGTTTCTCTCGGAATTCTCCAATTTTCCTTCTTCATTCCACCAACTTTTTCCACACTTTCTCTTTTATTCATCTACTTATTTTTTTTCTCGGCTTCGGATCGGCCGTCCGGCGTGGCAGGTCTTTAATGTAGTTTATCCAAATGTTGGTAGGTGGCGTGAGGATCACGTAGGAGCAGTTTCTGGAACGCAAATGTAGCCGTCTCTTCAGTGTCGCCAACTAATACCAGATATCACCAAAGAGGGTAAAATCACAATGACATGTATAATAATAATAATAATAATAAACTACTAACAATAACAATGTCTTGATTATTTACTTATTTACTACATCTCATCTTTATATTGGGAGGTATTTTCCAAATGGTTCAATAATTTGTGAAAGAGTAGGCCTATATTTTCCATCTGGACCTCTCGCACATTATGTTGGAAATTAGTAGATTTATATGATCTAATATTAAAATATATTTTGTCTGACAACATGAAATTCATTATTTGACTAAACAGTTTACGATTTACGAGACCTAACCTAAAAATGTATTTTGTTTGATCACTTCAAATGATTAGTACAAACCCCGAAAACCAAATGACACTTTAAAATGTATGATTAAGAACACTTACTCCTAATAATTTTGCTAAATTATTTTTAGTTATAATTGCTGTGTCCATGCGTATTTTCTATCGATTACCCAAGTGCATGTATCACATCACATTTTATATTTATTTACACTTATCTGACTATAATCTTGAATTGTAACCACAACACACAAAATAAATATTTTATATTAATATAATTCTGATATTAATTAATTATTAGTATGTTCGAATTTCACTAGCTTCAGTAATCGGCTCAGAAATCTAGAACAATTTGAATGTTCATAATTTCCACTACCGACAACAGCTGTTCGTGCTGCCAACATAAGAGTTAGAAAATCACTACCCGTTGTAGTATTTCTCAGTATGGAAATTCGAAACGAAGTTGGTAAAAGAAAATTCAACCTTCAAACTAGAAAATCACCATAATCCACTAGCATATGTAGTAATGGGGAGTGGGAATGGTTATATTTCACCCTTATGGTATTAAGTAAACTGATCCGGACTGTAGATACGTTCTAGACTTAGAAATTTATGACGAGGAATGGGAGCTTCGCGTCACCTGACGAATTTGTGGAGTTTCTGAGATACGGCAGACCACCGCCAGAAAGAAGTATACGGTATTCGGAATTGTTAGCTGGGGAGTAATGCGTGGTGCGTCAGATGTGGGGTTGAGTTGGCTGGGTAACACTATTATCACGTAATTCACATTCCATTACGGGTGCTATACAAAGAACCGGCCGACAGTCACCATTTGCAATTTAGCCCTCTGAGCTGAAAGGGGTGAGAGATTGAAATCGAAGACGGTTGAATTTTTATCGCAGAAATATCATAGCAATAGCTTCATTCATTCATTCATTCATTCATTCATTCATTCATTCATTCATTCATTCATTCATTCATTCATTCATTCATTCATTCATTCATTCATTCATTCATTCATTCATTCATTCATTCATTCATTCCCAAGGGCAGGTCTTTCACTGCAAACCCAGCATTCACTAATCATTCCCATTTTCTACCTTCCTCTTAGTCTCCCTATACGAACCATATGTCTTAATGTCTTCTATCATCTGATATATTCTTCTGCCCCGAACTCTTCTCCCATTCACCCTTTCCTTCCAGCACATCCATCAGTAGGCAGTTCTTCTCAGACCGTGACCCAACCAATTTCTTTTTCTCTTTAAAAGCACCTTTTCCAAAGCCTTCTTAGTTCTGTACATTTTACAAAATATCTGTAGATGCAGGAACTAATGTTTGTGTCATTATGATAGTTATCTTGAAATAATTTGAAAACGATTAGAGATCTCTCAAAACAGATTGCACCGTTCTTTTCTTTTTTTTTTCCAGAAAATTTCACATGATTTTTGAGTACCTACATGACCCCCCCTCTTTCCATTAGAAATTTCAAAGTTGCATCCAAAATGGCGGCTTTTGAGATAGCTAACAAGCAAACGTTCTGATGGGGGCAGATAAAAAAGTTAATTTTTTTTCTTCGACCATGTTAATAATGTCAAAAGAGGTGCTTATACAAATTTTGGCTACTCGACCGCAATTACAAGGGCCGTAGAAAAATAAATTCACCAAGGGTTGCTAACAGAAAAAAAAAACAATTTCATTGGACAAATTTATTGAAACAGACACAGCAATTGTTGAGCTATTTTTCAACATATTTTCCATCGGAATTGGGACATTTCTCATATCATGGGATCGACAGAGAGAGGTGCAGACGCAGTCAAATGCTGGTTCAGATCTGAGGCGGCTGACTTCTACGACACAAAAATTGATCCCATGCTATGACAAATGTCTCAGTTCCAGTGGGGGATATGTTGACGAATAGCGCAACAATTGCTGTATCTGTTTCAATAAATATTTCCATGAAATTGTGCTTTTTTCTATAAACCACCCCAGGGAAAATCACTTTCTGGACGGCCTCGTAATTGCGGTCGAATGGCCAAAATTTATATAAGCAATTCTTTTGACATTATTAATATGATGGAAGAAAAAAATTTAACTTCTTTATCTGCCCCCATCAGAATGTTTGCTTGTGAGAGCCAGTGGCGGCTGATTGACTGAGGCAAGTGAGGCCGGGCCTCAGTCACTTAGCTTAACTGAAATCAAATTTTGTGTTTCTATATAATGTATTAGTTATTTGAATGAAGCATATATCGCTGTAGAAGCATTTGAAAACTTTGATGTATATAGACCTGTTTTGCAGTAAAATTTGTTCCTGAGGCCAGAATCGTTCGTGCCGGGTCTGGCTTAATGCATTTCATGTTCTTTCGCGGGCTTTGAGTTTACGCTTAAAACGTTGTACTGAGGCACAATTCGGCTGGCCTGGTCAAGTTTCACTCGTCCCATCCATGGGCCGGCCTCAAGGGTAGAGTGGGGTGAGAATAGCAGTGGTGACTTGTCTTCCTAAATAGGCCATAAATAACAAAATTCCAGCTCTTTGGCAAGCAGAAACCCACTCGAGATTCTCTCCCCTTATGTCTCAGTTTATGACATAAGCGAGGGTGTTCTACTATTGTACTTCGTAGTACAGTAGTGAATCTGGGCCAATGTTGTTATGTATTTCGGAAAAATATAAACAGAAACAAATGAGAGAAATAATGCTGGAGAAGTTAATTCATTGTTAGAGTGTCCTTTTTCGAGAAGAAATAATACTAAAAGAAAGGAAGTTTTAAATAAAGAGAGAGACTACCGAGATATCTACGACATCGCTGATAATTTTTCTGACAGATAATCTTAAAACGCGAGTTTCTATTGCATCCTGGTATGGGCAACATAAATGGTTATGTGGTAATGTGATGCAAAAGAAACTTCTCTTGACCTTGTTTGTTGCTGTCAAAGGAAAAAAATAAAAAGAAAAGAAAGAGAGGGGAATTTCAACACATATGGGATGCTTCATCACACTGAAACAATCACTGAAACTCAGAGCATAACAGCTTATTTGGTGAGTGAAATTATATTTTTCATTGATAGTAATAAGAATAGACTAATAATAGTAGTAATAATAATAATAACAATAATAATAATACAGTAATAATGATAATAATATAATAACAATAATAATTGATATCATGAACAAACATTTCCTATCGGAGGCACTTAAACTAGTTGCACCTGGCCTCACCGAGGATTTTGATCACCGGCCGCTACTGGTGAGAGCTAGAATCGAATGTATCACTGGTATAGCATTTGGTCTTACAAATACTGACAACACCTATAGTAATCGAAAATCAAACGTGTGGAAAATATTTAAATGGTTCCAGACTTTTGATTCACTCTGTATTATTTGAAAAAAATTCGACTCTGTTTACGGATGAACCTACCATACTGTAAGAATGGGAAATAAGATAAAAGCTTATAGACGGAATACTGCGTTGGAGTTGCTGTGACTTAGGTTGAATACTCTGAGGCAAACATGTCTGGAATGCTATACAGATTACTTTTATTAGTTTTTAGTTTGATTCATTTTGTTTACATGCCGGTCGTTCTGCTTAGAGATAGAGACGTCATAGATATATGCTTGAAGCTTCAAGATTTCACAGTACTATACAGGGATCTAAATATCATAGAGGACTGGATGAAGTCAAATACTCTGTAGCTAGACGGCTCATCTTCATCCGGTTTGCCAAAGTTCGTACACCGTGGCATGAAACCATGCCTACCTATTTTTATGATATGAAGAGTTGAATAAGTTGTAATTGAGAAAGTTGGTGAAATGAAAGCCCTCATACTCGAGTCTTGTTCACTACAGTTATCACTCCAGTCACATCCGGGGATCGAACAGAAATTCGTGTAATGTTACGAGAGCCGTCCAGAAACTGAGTCTCTCTGAGCCGTTTACAGAAAGAAAGCACAATTTCTTGTAAAGATTTATTGGAACATATGCAGCAATTATTGAGCTATTTTTCAACATATTCCCCATCGGAATTGAGGTATTTTTCATACCGTGGGATCAACTTTTGTATCCCTGTGTCGTAGAAATCTGCCGTCTGCACTTCTCTGTCACTGAAAATGCTGATCGGGTTTTCTTGACGTGTAAAAAAAAAAAAATTGTAATCGATGGGGGAGAGATCCGGGCTGTAGGGTGGATGTTGAAACACCTCCCTGCTAAACTCCTGCAGAGGACAAATGTATGTATGTATGTATTCACACTGCAAATGGGTAAGTACCCGGTGGCAGTGGTAACTAATTACACTCAATATTGGCAATTAATAATACACAGAATTAATAAAAAATACAATTAATATTAGGCCTACATTAATAATAGTACTAATAATAATTAATACTAATAATATTAATAGTAATAATAATAATAACAACAAGGAGCATCTTAAATTAAATGAAGCACGATCACTTAAAGTAACATTTAAAGTAAATCTAATTTGTATCTTAACCTTAAGTTCGAACTGAAACCCACGAGTGTGATATGTTCATACCTACACAAGTACCTTTCAGCACTACACTCATTTCGCTGACAACTCACTCACTCCACTCGAACTACGACACATTTCACTGATTCTATCCTGAATTCACTAACACTTCAAAAACATTTCACTGTTCAAGTACTTTGCACTATCACTATAAATTACAAAACTTCACTGACACAAACACACTTCACTGACACAAACACACTTCACTGACACAACACACTTCTTCACTGATACAACACTTCAGATAACAAAATATCAATTAAACTCTTTAATTAGTGTGAATACATTTTTGGTTGTTGGTAAAGCCTTTAGTAAGCCTGCAGGTAAAGAATTCTAGTCCCTGATAGTACGACTGAGAAAAGAAAACTTTCCAGTGTCCGTCCTCTGTCTTCTTTCCCTCAATTTATATGAGTGTTCGTTTCTTGAAGAGTAATATGGCGGCTGCAATCTATTTTTTATTTCTCTCCAGGAAGGCTCACCTCTGTATGTTTTGAACATTGCGCATAATCGAATTCGCGTTCTCCTGTCCGTGAATGTGTCCCATTTTAATGGTGAATTATTACGACAACACTTGAGAGCCCGTTTTTTAATCTTTTCCAGTGTCTTAATATGTTCTAATCTGTAAGGATCCCAACATGCAGCACCATATTCCATTATTGGACGAACTAATTATTATTATTATTATCATTATTATTATTATTATTATTATTATTATTATTATTATTATTATTATTATTATTATTATTATATGAACTGTCAAATATACAAAACGTTAAACGAAAGTTTCACAATAAAATCAGCACATTCAGGTTCTGTGAAATATATGTTGTCTGATCTTTAGTTTTATATTTAACTTATGACAAAAAAAAAAATATATATATATATATATATATATTTCGGTTTGTGTGTACGAAATTCAATAAGACATTGTTATAAATTTAATGGATACCAAATACTTCAAATTCAGAATACAACAGTTGTGAGGCATAATCAAGAGGCTTTTGAGACCTATTTTTATTATTCGTTTCTGTAGCAGTGCTATTGGCAAGAAGGAGGTATTAGGATTTTACTAGCCGTAAGTTCTGTTATGTGTGTCTAGCTTCTATAACGGACAAAACTTAAAACTTGTGAAATTAATTATATAAAAGACGTTTCACTTATTAAAAGAGATTTCATACATCTCCCGTCACTTTTTTTGGGGGGCTAATTCCATATCATCAATCTACAGTTCTCAGTAATTTGGCATTCCTTATCACCACCGATGCCTTGTGTTCTTTAGTTCGAAAATTTGTGAAGTTTTGCGCGGAGTTCCGACCCCAGAGCTGTTTTGTAGTTCATGATTTTTCATTGGTAACGAAATACTCCGGTTCCGACTATTTTTAAAGGGAATATTGATTTCTCACTCGGAACTTGTAGCGACGTATTTCTGGACTGAAGTAATCTGGACGTTTTTGGGCCTTGCAAAGAAGCTCATCAATTATATAGCGTGTATTTCCGGAATGGGCGGAGGTACCCACCGCGGATCAATCCAGACGTTTTATACATTGTGGAGTAATGCATGTTTTTTAATGTGACCTGTCCTGACCCCGACACCACGGCGCCTTCCTCGCTCGTACGTTCCCTGCAGTGAACTTGCCTAATGACTAAACTACAGGCACCTCATCCCTTAAAATAAATGATTTTCAAGTATTACATATCTATACCAACATATTACGTATTGCGTACTTTCCTAAGTCTATTCCAATGTGTTTAATTATCATTAGGAACATTAAGGGTTTCCTTGAATAGGACCGTTGAATAGCCCTTGTGTTATTTATAATAGTGATGATGATAAAATTAACAAGAGACTGTCTATAGTAATGTCACAATGCCGATAAATCCATTAGCGAAGCGAGTGGATTTATTTTGGAAATCTCAGACATCGAATGACATTTATTAGGACTATTTCGTGAATAAAATATAAATAATGTAAATAATATATCCCTAAAATTCGCTCAAAAAAAATGTTAATAATTCTATATTTATGAATACTTAACGTATTCAGACATTGTGAAGTCGAAATAGATGAATAACGATTACTGCAATAAAGAAATTGAATGTTATTCAGTAATGCCAATTGAGAAAAGCGAAATACAGGTTTTAAAATGTTTATTACATGTACTAGAGTATGCCATTAGGAAAGTCCAGGATAACAGAGAGGGTTTGGAATTGAACGGGTTACATTAGCTGCTTGTCTATGCGGATGACGTGAATATGTTAGGAGAAAATCCACAAACGATTAGGGAAAACACGGGAAATTTACTTGAAGCAAGTAAAGAGATAGGTTTGGAAGTAAACTCCCGAAAAGACAAAGTATATGATTATGTCTCGTGACGAGAATATTGTACGAAATGGAAATATAAAAATTGGAAATTTATCTTTTGAAGAGGTGGAAGAATTCAAATACCTGGGATCAATAGTAACAAATATAAATGATACTCGATAGGAAATTAAACACAGAATAAATATGGGAAATGCCTGTTATTATTCGGTTGAAAAGCTTTTATCATCCAGTCTGCTGTCAAAAAATCTGAAAGTTACAATTTATAAAACAGTTATATTACCGGTTGTTCTTTATGGTTGTAAAACTTGGACTCTCACTTTGACAGAGGAACATAGATTAAGGGTGTTTGAGAATACGGTGCTTAGGAAAATATTTGGGGCTAAGAGGGATGAAGTTGCAGGAGAATGGAGAAAGTTACACAACACAGAACTGCACGCATTGTATTCTTCACCTGACATAATTAAAAACATTAAATCCAGACGTTTGAGATGGGCAGGGCATGTAGCACGTATTGGCGAATCCAGAAATGCATATAGAATGTTAGTTGGGAGGCCGGTGGGGAAAAAGACCTTTAGGGAGGCCGAGACGTAGATGGGAAGATAATATTAAAATGGATTTGAGGGAGGTGGGATATGATGATAGAGAATGGATTAATCTTGCTCAGGATAGGGACCAATGGCGGGCTTATGTGAGGGCGGCAATGAACCTCCGGGTTCCTTAAAAGCGAGTAAGTATTATTATTATTATTATTATTATTATTATTATTATTATTATTATTATTAATTTTATTATTATATTGGAAAAATTATACAGTATATACAATAATTCTAAAAATGTTGTCATGTGAAAACATATTCAATACACATGTGTTAAGCGTGTAACAGTAGGCCTACACTTACGGGAACGCATAGGTGAAATTTGATCAAAAACTAAGAAGAAAATGTTATTTTTTTGTTTTTATGTTATTAAGTACAATCTATCCATATTCTAAATCTAGGTTAATTTTTGTCCTAGTGGCCGTTCACAGCTGTCACGTGACCATTTAAAGGAGTTTTTTTTTACATATCACAATATGTAAAATATTTCACGTGAGCAATTTGCTTCAAATTTTCAACATACACTCAGAAATACAACTAAAAGAATCTGTCAAATGAATTTTTTTTTTACTCTTTATATTTCATAAGTTATTAACTGATAAATATGAATTAATTACAATAAATAAATAAATAAATAAATAAATAAATAAAATTAGTATCCATCACATAAAAAAATTATCTCTGAAACTAACAAAAATTTAACAAAATCATATGACAGAATTTTATATAAATATAGAACGAATAATATATATATAGGCCCTATTTTTAAAAAGTGAAATTTTTCTACCTTCGTTGTGTGGAAGCATTTACATAGGCCTAATATATTTCAAATAATGTAAAAAAAAGTTATCTTTCAAATATGGTTACACTGATAAAAATGAAATTTGTAACACAAAATATACGTTAGGAGAGAAACATCTAGTAAAAATTCCAGTTCATTAGGGTCAAAACTGTAGAATTTAGAAATTTCACTTATGCTTCCCCTACTACCCTTGTACCCTATCGCATTTTTCTTTATTTCCTTAAGTTTTTTTTATATACACTTAAACATTTAGGTTAAATCGCATGTCTAGGTTCTACACCGTGAACTATTGTGATTCTGTTTCCATTGTAATATGTTATGTATTCATTTAACTGATTTTAATTTTGTAATGATTTTGATAATGATGATTAGGCGATGATGAATCATGACATGTAAATTCCCAACTCGTCATTTGCTTTTATGATTGAGGGGAACCACGAAAAACTTGCCAGATTGGCCGACCACGGGATTTGAACTCGGTACCTCTCGAATACGAGTCTAGTTCATTACCACTGATCTATCTCGTTCGGTTATTTTAACACACGTACGATGCTTACCGGTATATTAATTTTGCTGGAGATGGTTCGTGTGATATAAAAGACAACCGCAGATTTATGATTTCAATATGAGACGGGAAAATATGCATGTATAAAGTCATAATTTTGCATGAATGGTTTTACTGTGTAGGGTACAATATATTTTTGTGACAGAAAAGTTAGCATTGATAACTAATCCATAAGATTCATATTGTCCTATATTAGAGAATCGAGAAAAGAAACAACCAACAGCTGATGGTATCTTTATGAAAAATTTAAAGTACAGTTCCTACGTGATAAATAAAGGCCAGCGTTTGCTCATCTAGTGAAGAAAACAGGTTAGCTGTGCTATGCGGTGTAGGTGTTAGCTTATGTGCACGGTACATTCAGTACAGTCGACGCAGAAGATAATAGGAAAGGGTACCGATAATAACATGGTAAGATGTTGATTATTAGTCTGACTGAAATTGTTCTTTGCCGACCTGTATTTATAGGAAATTGAAACATACAACCACATCATAATCACACAGCCCACCTCATCTCATCTCATCTCATCTCATCTCATCTCATCTCATCTCATCTCATCTCATCTCATCTCATCTCATTTGACTACTGATTATTAGTAAAGTTTCGCTTGTTCTCGTGTACGAGGGTCAAGTCAATACTGGGTGTTCAGTTCAAAGTGTGTCATGGCTCGCTGTATGCCGTCGCGTGGCTAGTCGATGAGCTTAGAGAATTCAATCTTCCTACACTTCCGCAGAGGTGTATTACTTATCTGCCATAGAAGTTGCCTAGCAAGTACGGCGTTCATTCTGAAGAGTACTTACCGATACGTACGGTAACGCCGGTAGTTCCAGGAATGTGAACTGTTTCGAAACATGTACTGAGTTGAGTTTTTTCTTACTGTCAGGATATGGGGAGAGGGTTAAGACGATTACTTACGTATTTGTTGACATTAACTTGGACGGTCAACATGGACACGGAGCATTTGATTTGTGTTGTGGAATGTTACCGTACGCAACCGATGATAACAAATACCCTGCGTACGACTTGGCCGCGCAAAACACAGTTCGAAAGAGGTTATGGTAGCACACAGTACAGACCGCCATCTGTTGCTATGACGCTCAAGTTATACCATACACGTTCTCAAGTTCAGATTTAACGTCTTGATTATTAGGCAACTTCTCTGACACAAAAGCTGAAACTCGCTTCAAATCCCTGACTCATCAACAGTGACGTCATGACACACTTTGAAATGAACACCCTGTACATACATCGATGTATCATATGTATACACCAGTATCATTTTGTTACTGTGAAATTGAAAGAAGTTTCCCGAAGTAAAAACATTGCTTAGGCTATACGAAAGGAGGATATTTTCGTTTGAAAATTTAAAAATGCAGCCTACGTAGTCATTCATTACAAGCCTAGGGATGCAAACGTAGGCAAACGGACGACAGTACCTGTGCGAAAATATTATTCAAGCTCTTTCGTCACTGGAAAACGCGAACATATTTCTGGAACATACTATACTCACTAACTCAGTAATGTTTACTATGACCGTAAGGCGACTTCAACTGCATCGGAAGTTTACTGGTAGAGTGGGTGGGAGAGAAGTACATTCAAACACTCAGGTACAATAAAAATTGAAGTAAAAATAAAATGATGTCTCTTCAGTATAGCCACAAAATCAAAATCAAATGATTCAACATTTCGTGTGCCACCCTGTACTAAGATAACATGAAAAGACGTCATGTAGAAGATATACCGAATAACACGCTAGTGAATATAGTAAAAAAAGCCAAGAGAAGTTTTACTCGAAAAGTCCCTAGAAGTCTTTGAAGTCTTAGGCAACTTTAATTGATGTATCAGACTACACGCCTGCAATAAAGACGTAGAGAAAAATGTATTCTTTTACATTAAATTCTGTTTCTTCATGTCTGCTCTGAACTTTGCTCATTATAAAATTACGAAAATTGTAGGAAAATATACTTAGATTATGATACATTAATTTCGATAACTTAAAATATGAATTGGTTACTTTAAAATAGTCTACTTACTCTCTTTTTTTTCACCATCGATTCTAAATTTGTAAAAATGTTATGTCTCATAAAATAGCTGAATGAATTCATCGTATAAAATTAGACCGCTATCAAGGGAAAGTTGAAGTTATTGGATTTAGATTTGTCGTTGTTGTTATTTTCGTAATCAGTACGGCGATACTTTGTAGTCAGAAGTTTTCTGAGCATGCAGCAATTGCGTCACGAAATAAAATAATTTCCGTCGATAAATATTATCGGCATTAGAACGTACTATATTCTCAATTCTAGTAAGAAACAGTGTTTTAAGCTTTTGGTTGTAGATTTGATATGTGGTTATTGTCCGTCTGTCGATACACGACTTGTTTTGAAATTGTCTCCATTGCAAGCATAATTTTAATTTAAAATGGTTATAAATTACCTTCGTTTGAGATGGGCAAGGCATGTAACACGTATGAGTGAATACGGAAATGCATTTAGAGTGTTAGTTGGGAGGCCAGAGGGAAAAATACCTTTGGAGAGATCAAGACGTAGATGGGAGGATAATATTAAAATGGATTTGAAGGAGGTAGGATATGATGGTAGGGACTGGATTAATCCTGCTCAGGATAGGGACCGATGGTGGGCTTATGCGAGGGCGGCAATGAACCTCCGTGTTCTCTAAAAGCCATTTGTAAATATAAATTACCGTCAATTTATTTCTTAAAGAGTTGTTTGTGTTATAGTTTTAAAATCGTAATATATATTTACTTATCTTGTTGTATATTTAGTTTAATAATAATAATAATAATAATAATAATAATAATAATAATAATAATAATAATAATAATAGAAAACAAGTAAGTAAATGTTGCGGGCAAATAAAATCGATGGTGTATTATATAGGTAAAAGTCCTTATCCCACAAAAGAAAGATTTTTCAAGAACAAAAAAAATAATGATAATACTAATTTTAAACATATTATTATTAGTTACCTTATATTAAGGAATGTTAACATAATTGTCAAAAACATATCTTCGCATTTCGTACTTAAATATTAACTAATTACACCGATAACTAGAGCTCGGATGTTTAGGAATTGATAACAGTTAAAATAGGCAGGCAAAAAAGGCAATAAAAACGTAAAAAGACACAATAATCTTTGAAAAAGTCATAATATATTTTAGCAATAAATTAAAATTATATCAACATAAGTCACATATTTACTTCGTAGGTGACACATATTGACTTATAAAATACTTTTTTTTTTTTTGTGTTTAACTGTCTTTTCACAAACCTTACATAACAAAACTGTTCCATCGGTTGAAAACACATGGGCACCAAATTCACTAACGTAAGCATGAAGTTTACTTTTCAGTGGTTTACTGAATTTAGGGATTCTGGCTAACCGACCTTGTACCTTCTGTCACCCGACAATAACTGACTGTTCCTCACTCAAATTTCTTTCTCTTACAATAATAAACACGTGCAGCACAAATTGTAACAGCAAGATTTGAAAATATGAAATCAAACAATTGGAAATGGGTCCGCCGAGTTAGCTCTGTGGTAGCGTGTCTGCCTCCAGACTAGCCGGCCCGGGTTCGATTCCCAGCGGGGCGAGAGATTTTCTTCTAAAATTTCTACCTCGGGTCTAGGAAAGATGTTGTGCACCAATATGCCTGGGTTAAATCCCGAATCTTTCGCAGTGCATATGAAGGAAAGGCATATGTCACTGTTGATAGTGATTTGTCCGTCGGATGGGGACGTTAAGCCTGGCGGTCCCCTTGGTGCTATTCGACAGGAGTAGGCTACGTGCCGGCACCGGGTTTCCTCTTCTCCCTTCCTCACCATCATCGTCCTCACCCATTACCTACACTACACTTACACGAACACTTAAAATACACTCACCCTAGTACACGACATAACTCTTCACAGATACACATCATGCACAACGTGGCCTGCCGTGCAATTTGAAAATGGTCACAGTCCTGCCACCTATCCGCCGTATGCGGATCCCGAATCACGCAAACACACATCGAAGACTTCTCAGCTGCCGCTTGCAGATGATAAAGTTAGGTAGATAGATGTTCTTTCTTTGTCTTCCGGGTTTCTATTTGGTATGTGTGACGTGTAGTTTAGATGTAAACAGCGATAAATGTGACGAGTGAGGTTGATATGACGGGTTAGAGTGGTGACGAAGTAATGTGTGACGAGTATTCAGTGTGACGGGTTAGGGTGGTGTCGAGATAATGCGTGACGAGCATTCAGTGTGACAGGTTAGAGTGGTGACGAGGTAATGTGTGACCAGTATTCATGTGACGGGTTAGGGTGGTGACGAGGTAATGTTGTGACCGGTTAGGGTGGTGACGAGGTAATGTGTGACGAGTATTCAGTGTGACGGGTTAGGATGTTGACGAGGTAATGTGTGACGAGAATTCAGTGTGACGGGTTACGGTGGTGACGAGATAAAGTGTGACGGGTTAGGGTGGTAACGAGGTAAAGTGTGACGGGTTAGGGTGGTAACGAGGTAAAGTGTGACGGGTTAGGGTGGTGACGAGGTAAAGTGTGACGGGTTAGGGTGGTGACGAGGTAAAGTGTGACAGGTTAGGGTAGTGACGAGGTAAAGTGTAACGGGTTAGGGTGGTGACGAGTATTCAGTGTGAAGGGTTAGGTTGGTGACGAGGTAATGTGGGACGAGTATTCAGTGTGACGGGTTAAGTTGGTGACGAGGTAATGTATGACCAGTATTCATGTGACGGGTTAGGGTGGTGACGAGGTAATGTGTGACGAGTATTCAGTGTGACGGGTTAGGGTGGTGACGAGGTAAAGTGTGACGAGTATTCAGTGTGGCGGGTTAGGGTGGTGACGAGGTAATGTATGACGAGTATTCAGTGTGGCGGGTTAGGGTGGTGCCGAGGCAATGTGTGACGAGTATTCAATGTGACGGGTTAGGGTGGTGACGAGGTAATGTGACGAGTATTCAGTGTGACGGGTTATGGTGGTGACGAGGTAAAGTGTAACGGGTTAGGGTGGTGACGAGGGAAAGTGTGACGGGTTAGGGTGGTGACGAGGTAAAGTGTGATGGGTTAGGGTGGTGACGAGGTAATGTATGGCGAGTATTCAGTGGGACGGGTTAGGGTGATGACGAGGTAATGTGTGACGAGTATTCAGTCTGAGGGGTTAGGGTGGTGACGAGGTAATGTGTGACGAGTATTCAGTGTGACGGGTTAGGGTGGTGACGAGGTAATGTGTGACGAGTATTCAATGTGACAGGTTAGGGTGGTGACGAGGTAATTTGTAACGAGTATTCAATGTGACGGGTTAGGGTGGTGACGAGGTAATGTGTGACGGGTTAGGGTGGTGACGAGGTGAAATGTGACGACTATTCAGTGTGGCTGGTTAGGGTGGTGACGAGGTAAAGTGTGACGAGTATTCAGTGTGGCGGGTTAGGGTGGTGACGAGGTAATGTGTGACAAGTATTCAGTGTGACGGGTTAGGGTGGTGACGAGTTTTCAGTGTGACGGGTTAGGGTGGTGACGAGTTAGTGTGTGAAGAGTATTCAGTGTGAAGGAAAAATTGTGAAGAATATTCCGGAACCCGAAACCAGTCTAGGGCGCATTAAAAATTAAAACTTTATTGTATAATCTCTTGTCTGGACGTCACAGTGCAAACTGTGATGTCATCTTTCTCGTGATGCATGTGCTAGGAATTATTTAGCTAGAAACGGGTCTAAACGCAAGAACATCCGACTTTGCGTGGGTCTGGAATGGCGTGCGCAGCGCTGAATGGGCGAATCGATGAGGAGACGGGATGACGGACGCGGGGATTCATTCACATACGTGTGCCTGCCCTATCGATCAGTCTTCTTCAAGATTCCGCGTCTCACAGCGCCCGCAAGCAGGTAGCTGCTCGGCGCTTGTCTGGGCCAGCGATGGCTGCCAGCATGAAGGGGGTGTGTCCCAAGAGGTCACAGGGGCAAGCACATAATATGCAATTAGTAAGATACTTATCTAGCCTTGAGAGAAAATATTGCAGTTTTTATCAAAATTTTAAAAACTCTTCCCCCCCCCCCCCGAATGGTTGTATCGTGGACCATAGTTGTGTTCCAGGACCATAATTATGGGAAATGACTGTACATAATGAATATCACGACCACTACAAATGACTACATAATAGTTGGACTAACAACAATATAGCTATTGCGCAAATCAAGATTTCAGGTATAACTCCTGTAAAGTTGATTTGAATAATTTCGAGGGAAAAATTGTTCCGGAGCCGGGTATCGAACCCGGGACCTTTGGTTCAACGTACCAACGCTCTACCACTGAGCTACCCGGGAACTCTAACCGACACCGATCCAATTTTTCCCTCTATATCCACAGACCTCAAAGTGGGCTGACAACCGTCAAGCAACCAACTTCGAGTGTACACTAACTCCGTGTGACTTAAATTGTGGTAGCTCAGTGGTAGAGCTTTGGTACGTTAAACCAAAGGTCCCGGGTTCGATACCCGGTTCCGAAACAATTTTTCCCTCGAAATTATTCAAATCAACTTTACAGGGAGTTATACCTGAAATCTTGATTTGCATAATACACGTCACTGTTCGTTAACAGAAAACCACAATTTAAGTCACACGGAGTTAGTGTGCACTCGAAGTTGGCTGCTTGACGGTTGTCAGCCCACTTTGAGGTCTGTGGATATAGAGGGGAAAATTGGATCTGTGTCGGTTAGAGTTCCCGGGTAGCTCAGTGGTAGAGCGTTGGTACGTTAAACCAAAGGTCCCGGGTTCGATACCCGGCTCCGGAACAATTTTTCCCTCGAAATTATTCAATATAGCAATTTTTATTTCCATATAACTCGTAATCCATGTATTGTGGGTCCCTATCACCACGACATGGCGCGTCCTCAGGTTGCGGATCGAGAAGGCGGCCTCCAGATATTTATTTATTTATTTATTTATTTATTTATTTATTTATTTATTTATTTATTTATTTAACCTGGTAGAGATAAGGCCATCAGGCCTTCTCTTCCCCTCTACCAGGGGATTACAACTACAATATTAAGAATACAATTATAATTACAATTAATATTAAGTTTACAAATACAATAAAAATCAAAGTACTAAAAGATTAACTGATTAATAAAAGCTAGACAATTTACTGTAAAAGTTAAGAAGATATGGAAGGTAGCGGACAGTCGATGAGGGGTGGTCCTCCAGCTTGGGGGTTGAGCGAAAGGCTAACAACCCTTCAGCGTAAAAAACAGCTTGTAACGAATCCTTCAAATAAGTGGGCGAATCTAGAAATGCATGTAGAGTGTTAGTTGGGAGGCCGGAGGGAAAAAGACCTTTAGGGAGGCCGAGACGTAGACGGGAAGATAATATTAAAATGGATTTGAGGGAGGTGGAATACGATGGTAGAGACTGGATTAATCTTGCTCAGGATAGGGATCAATGGCGGGCTTATGTGAGGGCGGCAGTGAACCTCCGGGTTCCTTAAAAGCCAGTAAGTAAGTATATAACTCGTAATACTGTCTTCTGGAAAAAAAAACAGCTATGTATAACTGTACAACAACATAAACACATTTTGATCTTTGTGCAATATCCTGGTGCCAACAAATGGATTTGTAAACACGAAGGACTCTCCAATAGCGAATGGCGCGATGGCATTAAAATGGTTGGAAATGTTGCTGTAGTACGTGCTGTGATCTCAGGACAACCGTTGTAGGCATTGCCACAACGAGGTTGAAACTCTTGCACACGTCCTGGGATTCTGTCCGCACGGCGAAGCTCTGCGAAACGCTAGACACCACCAAGTACAGATGGCGATTGCAACACCTTTGAAGAAGTACATGGTCTCTCCGTCAGTGGCAGTACACGGCGCATAGATATAATAGCTTTCAAGGAATCTACAAGATCTGGATACATAATTGATCCCACTGTGCGTTTCGAAACGAATGAGGAACAGCCAGCAGAAGTGGATAATGGAAAAAAGAATATCTACAATCTTACCATTTCCTATTACCTCCAAAAATACCAGCTAAAAGAGCTTGAAGTAATCGGACTTCTGGAGTTAGCAAGAGGTACCGCTACTCTCTTCGTGAAAGATGTGTTTAAGAGGCTTGGAATACCTACATTTATTATTCCGGTTGTAACCTTAGCTGCATTGAAAGAATCAATTGCTCTCCTGAAGCATCACCTATATTCGAAATCAAACTAAGTTCATTAGCATTCTTTGCTTTTTTGTAAGACTTACATCTCTAAAACTAAGTATATTTCCACTATCTCAAAATGTATTTGCAGCTATGTACTTGTAGGAGTTTCATTGTTAAAACAAAATCAATGGTTCAATGAACTTGTAAACATTTATATGGTTAAGTACTCTTTGTCCCTTGTAGCAGCTCACGAATGGTGAGAAGATTTATAAATTAATTAATTGTTATAGAAATAAATCGTATCTTTCTTTCTGAATAATAAAACTTTTTAATAAAATTGATAATGCAAATAATGATGATGTTAATAATAATAATAATAATAATAATAATAATAATAATAATATAATAATAATAATAACCTAAACTGACCTTACACAACTTACTGTAAATTAAGGCGTTAATTTTTTTATGAAGTACTACTTAAAACATCTCATTTTTCTCACTCGTCCGTGACAGAGTGGTTAGTCTCTCTGCCTTCCACCATGACGATCCGGATTGGATCCCCGTCTGAGTAACGAAGGAATTTGTAGTGGACATACCGGGCGTGAAAGGTTTTCTCGGGGTTCTCCAGTTTTCCCACACCAGCATCATCATTATTCCACCATACTCCACAATCACCCTTACTCTGCGAGGTCTCGAGCCAGGCCTCTAGAACAAATAAAAAATGACCGAAAAGTTTGACACATTGTGTTTAATAAACACTTATTAAAACAACTAATTCAGAGCACACATTAGAAGGAAGAGTCAGTGTTGTTTTTTTAACGTTAGGAGTTTTCTAGCTACGAATGGACACTGTCAAACGTTTTAAGATCGTGTTCCTTAAGAGAGCGCTGTTTTTTTAGCGACAGTAATGTCAATGTTTGGCATTATACAAAGCGCAATTAATATATTTGAAGGGTACACAGGAAAAACGATCAAGGTCCATCAAAAATCGAAATTGAGTTAATAATGCCATCTAATAGTGGAAAGGAAGTACTATCATGTGGTCTAGCTGGTAATAAGAAATAATCGTTCTTGACATTCCACTACGTCAATTTGTATTAAATACACACATAACAAAGTATTAAGTGCTTAAACTTTAAAATTTGTTTTTCTCGAAACTTTCTAAAATGGACCTTGATCGTTATTCCCGAGTACCCTTCATTTCCGAACCGCAGTTATTTATTGTACCGTTAATAGTAATATACGTTACAAGAGCGGTGTGTTGAAGTTTTCATGTTCGAGGAAAAGTTTGAAAAAGCGAAACGTAGTTGAGCTTTTTAATTTCCGAGAATTGAAAGAAAACATACCGCTCGTGTATCGTACATTATTTTGTGCGAAGATCGTTTATTACATACCTGAAAGAGGAATTTCTAATTAGTTGCAATGAAATCTCCATCTTGGTTTCTGTTCAGTGACGGAAAATTTGCAAAACAAAAATATCTATTTTCAACATTGTTGCTTTAAAATGTTTTCTGTGTTTACTATACTCCAGCAGGCCGTGATATACGTCTGTCTTTTTTTTTCCCCCAGTCTATAAATACGAACTTAAAACAAACGGTAAGGTTATGTAATGATTTATTTTTCATTTTAATATTTTAACAATATTATTTATATAACATATTGCAGTAATAACATCGGCATCTGGAATCTTGTTGATTTTTTCACGGCTTCCTTAATGTTACTTGCATTACAAATGCAGTAACTTTTGTGGTGTTGTAGAGTTTACTTAATTTTTGCAAATATTTAAAAACAATAATTAACATTGCAATTTAGGTGAAATTGCAGTGGTAAGTTTCCAATTTATAATTATTACTATGTTAAACTTCTCTAAAAATAATATGTTAAAAGCCTAAAGCAGTAAAATGAATGTCGCGGTAAGAAGAGGGAAGTTATGTGTGTTACGTTGGGAATACTGAATGTGGTATTTCACACTTAACGCGTATTGGTTTTGTGCGGAAAGCAAGCAAATACGCACGATCTCGCACAAACATACATGCGCGTGTCACTGAAGATCGTTGCTTCCATGCCTGTTGTGCCAGTCTATCAAACAGCGTCAGAAATAAGCTTCTACACGTGATTTTGTGCAAACATGTCAAGCATCTATTGCGATTTTTCCTGGAATCTCTTCACACCTTATGGCTAGGCTTCTTCTCTGTCTCTCAAGTGATACTTTTAGTATATATTCCAGGCGTTTCTCTGGGTCTTGCTATATCTTCTCCGTTTCCTATGTCCTGTGTGTTACCTACATTCAGGCAGTCCTGAAACATAATTGATCGTCCCTTGTACTTTAACAGACACAAGTCTCTTCATAGACGTCATATGGTTGTCAAACGAGATCTAACAGTAGCGTCTATATTTACTGCCGTTGTCTGTCATGTTGCCGGCCACAAGTGGATGTGTATTAATCCCTGCTGTACACTACCCTTGCTATCCCTCTTACAACTGTGAGAGGAGAAGCAAACTGTGTACCTATGGGCAAGAATTGCTACAGCAAAGAAATGCCAAGGCATTATACCTGGACTTTTAAACGATGGTTCGAGTCTTTACGGGGAAGGAATTTCTTCATAAAATTTCGACCAGTGTGTGGGACCAGTGCCAATCCAGCATCATGATGAACTTTGGGAGCTAACAAGCAAACGTTCTGATGGGGGCAGATAAAAAAAAAATTAAATTTTTCTTCCACCATGTTAATAATGTCACAAGAAGTGTTCATACAAATTTTGGCCACTCGACAGCAAATACGAGGCCGTCCAGAAAGTGATTTTTCCTGGGGCCGTTTATAGAAAAAAGCACAATTGCATAGAAATATTTATTGAAACAGATACAGCAATTGTTGCGCTAATTGTCAGCATATCCCCAACTAGAATTGAGACATTTATCATACCATAGGATCAATTTTTGTGTCGTAGAAGTCAGCCGCCTCAGATCGGAACCAGCAATTGACTGCGTCTGCACCTCTCTCTGTCGATCCCATGATATGAGAAATGTCTCAATTCCGATGGAAAATATGTTGAAAAATAGCTCAACAAGTGCTGTGTCCGTTCCAATAAATTTGTCCAATGAAATTGTGTTTTATTTTTCTATTAGCGGCCCCTGGCGAACTTATTTTTTTACGGACCTCGTAATTGCGGTCGAGTGGCCAAAACTTGTATAAGCACTTCTTTTGACATTATTAACATGGTGGAAGAAAAAAATTTAACATTTTTGTCTGCCCCCAGCTTGTAAGTTAGTTAGCGAATTCTAGTCCCGAAAACTGCAACAATTGCTAGGGAAGGATCATTGTGTAATAAGACGTTAATCCCGTACTAGTTGGATGATCGTTCACCTCTGTGGCTCAGCGCTAGGGCAATTATCTTGCATCCAGACGGCATGGGTTCGGTCCTCGGCCAAATCGTGATGGAATTTGTGGTTGGCAATGCAGACGTTGCAGAGGGTTTCCACCAAAATTCTATCTTCCTCGTCCATACCTTGGAGTAACGGTTAACGCGTCTGGCCGCGAAACCAGGTGGCCCGGGTTCGATTCCCGGTCGGGGCAAGTAATCTGGTTGAGGTTTTTCCGGGATTTTCCCTCAGCTCAATATGAGCAAATGCTAGGTAACGTTCGGTGTTGGATCCCGGATTCATTTTACAGGCATTATCACCTTCATCTCATTCAGATGCTAAATAACCAGATATGTTGATAAAGCGTCGTAAAATAACCTACTAAAATAAAAATAAAAAATCTACCTTCCTCTCTCACTTAGGCCTATCCATCCACTTTAGACTGTGTTGAAGTCTTGGAGGTAGAGTGGGTTTCCGATACTGATACAGGTTCTAAGGATTTGGGATTCCAAACCTTGATGTTTATTAAATACTCATCTGGAGTGTGACCTGTCTCTGTCAGGGTTGAGTCAATAGCTCAGCTGTCGACATCAGACTCACGAATATCACCCAGTCTAGAGTCGTGCACAACCGGTTACGAAAAATAGAAATTATATATTGCAGTTGCATACTAAAAAATGTCTCCTTCATTCTACCTTGGACAATATTTTATTGAACTATACGTGTCCAGGTTAGAGAGGTTTCACTGTATTACAGATATAATTAGAAAATAATAGAACAAAATTACGTGGAACATTAAAGTAGTTGGTGGTTATATGATTTAAAATAACACTGATAGACAAATTCAAAGTTTTTTTGCTTCTTTGAACGAAGATAGGTGATTATTTATAATACGACCCCGCTGAATCCAAATTTGGAATTGAAAATGCTGTTGTCACTTCTCGTTTCCCCTGGATTTTTATTTTCATTTTTAATAGAAATTTAATTTCCTTTGTAATACTACATCGAAATTTGAAGTCATTTTTCTTTCTTTGCTCATGAAATAAAATTTAAATATTGAAGTGAATAAATATGAAATAAACAAAAATATAGGACTGCTCTAGGGATAAATTTCGTGCAAAAAAAGAGGGGGGGGGAACACATTTTTACTCTTGAACTCTCCCGTTTGTAACTGCCACCAGAAACGTCTTCCTTAAGGTTCCAACAATGGTCTGCTAACATGTTCTGTACCGATTTTTCTGCATACCTTCTTTCCTTGACAGAAATATCCTGGTGAAATCTCTCACCCATTCGTCACTAACCGCACCCATGTTGGGTGGGGGGGAAGTCTAAATGCGAGTGTAAAAAGTGAATTTTCATGGACGTATTGCACCCCATACGCTGATAAGGCTTCAACAAGTTCCTAATAAGTGCCTTGTAGTTGTCAGCTTTCACATTTCCAAGAAAATTAGAGCATACTTGTCTGAAAGCTAACCATGCACATTTCTCTTTTTGTTATTAATTCTACAAAGTTGTCATCATGTATGATCTCACGGATTTGTGGCCCAATAAATAAATATACCTTCTTTTAACTTACTATCACTGAGTTTAGGATATTTTTCTTAAAGTACCAAAACCTGTGACAACATTTTTCATCAACCCTAATTTTATATGCAACGATGATAACAGAGTCTTGTCTTTTTCAACTAAAGAGCGATTCTTAATGCTCTTCTCTTCAGGAATTTATCTGTGACTTCGGAGTAAATTCACTACAAACATAACAAAACAAGTTCGGGTTAATCACATATTTTTGCGTGACATGGCGAACTCAATAATTGAGTTACAATATTATAATTTAAAAAAAAAACAATTATGATGAATGCTGTTGTCGTTTTGTTAAAATACACCTTACACTTCACTTCACAATACACACAATTTCACGAACATACACAAACATAAAATACGACTACTCGCGAAGCTATCAGAAAGAAAGTTAGCGCATTACTAAGAAGGCAATTCACGAAAGAACAATTTCAACAGAGAAACAGGACATTAATAATCTAGTGCCAGATGTTCCCTTCACCAATTATTAAGTGCCATTCATAAACGTATAACATCGGTAAAAGCTTCTTATCCATTTGTTTGGAATCAAACGTTAAGCCGGATGCGGAGAGCGGAAACCATAAAACTATAAAATGAGGGTGTTTTGCAAAAGATTTAGTGATACAGCAAAACGGATGCCATATTCGTTATCACCACATCTCAATATAAAGATCATTTAGTTTTATTTAAAGGAGTATTGCATTGTTTATCGTAGAGCCCGGATGTTAGGCAAAATGCCTTTTTTACTGGATGGAAGTAAATCATTATTTTCATAGATACAAATGTGATTTGGGGCAAATCAAAGTGATAGTCAATTTTCATTTTGCCTGTTGTGTCTTTTTAAGGTGTTTCGTATTAATTCAATAATAAATGTCTTTTTTTTTTGTCATTTTAAAGCAATATTTCTTGTTTATTTGCAATTTTCTAATTAGTTATTGTAATGTAATGTGTATAAAATGTATGAATGTGTATGAAATTTAAATCTATGAAACAATGACACACTATTTTTTCTTGTAACTTTCGACTCAGTCATTTCCGGACCAGGGTTTCTTATCTCAAATTGATACATGTGCCCTTCCCCATCATCCCTGAAAGTTTGTAACACTAGCCCGGAAACACTCTGTATATGTATTTAGGCTATATTATACTGTATATGCATTGATAAATCCCTCAACGGGATCTCACCTGAAACTGAAGTAAGTTTCGTAGATTTGTTTTCAAACAAGAAATAAATGAAGTTCAAACATGATAAAGATATCTGTTGTATTTTCAGGACAAAAAACATTAAGTCCATTTAAAAACAATTCTATGGACGAAAGAACTAACAAGAATATTGGTAACCACATTAAAAAACTTACTAATTTCCTAAATTATCGTGTAAAAAATCAGTTTGAAATTAATGCACACTCAATTTTTATGGAAAGTTTTTTTTTATCTCCTGTAAAATTTTTATTTCTGCATTTGACCGGGTTTTGCACCGAGGTCTTCACTTGCCCTCGGCAACTGCTGTAATACATTCTTCTTACATGTGCATATATACTTCAAAACCTTCTGTTCATTTCCTTCAGGGTTATTTACTTTCACAACTATGTGATCTCTTGTACCTGTGTTCTTTTTTGTTTTATATGTGTTATCTTTTCTTTTTATTTCCTGACACATCGACTCTAAAACCCATTTTCGTAGCATTAAGTTTATCCCAATGATTCTTATTAAAAATTCACGATTGAGCCTTATTCTTCACTATTGATTTCATTTGTAAATGATAGTTCTTGTTTTACATAAAATATTATTGCCCATAAAACAGAATTCAACTTCTATCGTTCATACTGCATTGGATTTCCAAATTTGATGTTCAATTTTGTTTGAGTATTGATCCCAAATAGCTAACATTTTATATATGTGTCTTTTTAAGGTGTTTCGTATTAATTCAATAATAAATGTCTTTTTTTTTTGTCATTTTAAAGCAATATTTCTTGTTTATTTGCAATTTTCTAATTAGTTATTGTAATGTAATGTGTATAAAATGTATGAATGTGTATGAAATTTAAATCTATGAAACAATGACACACTATTTTTTCTTGTAACTTTCGACTCAGTCATTTCCGGACCAGGTTTTCTTATCTCAAATTGATACATGTGCCCTTCCCCATCATCCCTGAAAGTTTGTAACACTAGCCCGGAAACATCCTGTATATGTATTTAGGCTATATTATACTGTATATGCATTGATAAATCCCTCAACGGGATCTCACCTGAAACTGAAGTAAGTTTCGTAGATTTGTTTTCAAACAAGAAATAAATGAAGTTCAAACATGATAAAGATATCTGTTGTATTTTCAGGACAAAAAAACATTAAGTCCATTTAAAAACAATTCTATGGACGAAAGAACTAACAAGAATATTGGTAACCACATTAAAAAACTTACTAATTTCCTAAATTATCGTGTAAAAAATCAGTTTGAAATTAATGTACACTCAATTTTTATGGAAAGTTTTTTTTTTATCTCCTGTAAAATTTTTATTTCTGCATTTGACCGGGTTTTGCACCGAGGTCTTCACTTGCCCTCGGCAACTGCTGTAATACATTCTTCTTACATGTGAATATATACTTCAAAACCTTCTGTTCAGTTCCTTCAGGGTTATTTACTTTCACAGCTATGATCTCTTGTACCTGTGTTCTTTTTTGTTTTATATGTGTTATCTTTTCTTTTTATTTCCTGACACATCGACTCTAAAACCCATTTTCGTAGCATTAAGTTTATCCCAATGATTCTTATTAAAAATTCACGATTGAGCCTTATTCTTCACTATTGATTTCATTTGTAAATGATAGTTCTTGTTTTACATAAAATATTATTGCCCATAAAACAGAATTCAACTTCTATCGTTCATACTGCATTGGATTTCCAAATTTGATGTTCAATTTTGTTTGAGTATTGATCCCAAATAGCTAACATTTTATATATGTGTCTTTTTAAGGTGTTTCGTATTAATTCAATAATAAATGTCTTTTTTTTTGTCATTTTAAAGCAATATTTCTTGTTTATTTGCAATTTTCTAATTAGTTATTGTAATGTAATGTGTATAAAATGTATGAATGTGTATGAAATTTAAATCTATGAAACAATGACACACTATTTTTTCTTGTAACTTTCGACTCAGTCATTTCCGGACCAGGGTTTCTTATCTCAAATTGATACATGTGCCCTTCCCCATCATCCCTGAAAGTTTGTAACACTAGCCCGGAAACACTCTGTATATGTATTTAGGCTATATTATACTGTATATGCATTGATAAATCCCTCAACGGGATCTCACCTGAAACTGAAGTAAGTTTCGTAGATTTGTTTTCAAACAAGAAATAAATGAAGTTCAAACATGATAAAGATATCTGTTGTATTTTCAGGACAAAAAAACATTAAGTCCATTTAAAAACAATTCTATGGACGAAAGAACTAACAAGAATATTGGTAACCACATTAAAAAACTTACTAATTTCCTAAATTATCGTGTAAAAAATCAGTTTGAAATTAATGCACACTCAATTTTTGTGAAAAGATTTTTTATCTCCTGTAAAATTTTTATTTCTGCATTTGACCGGGTTTTGCACCGAGGTCTTCACTTGCCCTCGGCAACTGCTGTAATACATTCTTCTTACATGTGAATATATACTTCAAAACCTTCTGTTCAGTTCCTTCAGGGTTATTTACTTTCACAGCTAAGATCTCTTGTACCTGTGTTCTTTTTTGTTTTATATGTGTTATCTTTTCTTTTTATTTCCTGACACATCGACTCTAAAACCCATTTTCGTAGCATTAAGTTTATCCCAATGATTCTTATTAAAAATTCACGATTGAGCCTTATTCTTCACTATTGATTTCATTTGTAAATGATAGTTCTTGTTTTATTTAAAATATTATTGCCCATAAAACAGAATTCAACTTCTATCGTTCATACTGCATTGGATTTCCAAATTTGATGTACAGTTTTGTTTGAGTATTGATCCCAAACAGCTAACATTTTATATTTCTTTAAATCTTTTTCTTATTTATATTCAATACTTCGTTATTCTTTGTTGTTAAGCATTGTCTTACTATGATTAACTGTAGGTTGTTATCCGTTAATATATAAATTCGTGAAGTTTGTTTGGAGGCGTAACCACACGCGCAAGTAAAGACTAGACCACCTCCGTATTAGCCGTTCTTTGTTTTCGCCTACGTGCGTAGAACGCATAATAATAGAAGCGTGATAACGCTAGCATTTATTAAACCATTGTTATTGTTTGCCGATATGGCAACCTAGCGTCTGGGATAGAAAGAGAGGCCTCGAGTCTGGCTCTCTATTTCTCTTCCGATCCCTGCGCCCTTGAAAACCGACCCAAGGGTTCCTTCTTGATGCGAGATGCTATACCGAGCGTGGACGAACTTTGCCGAATGGAGCCGAGTCCATGACCGTACCCACCAGCCTACGTACCTCTGATCTCCATACCGTAACAAAACCACAGATAATCACGTGCGATTTGTATGCGAGTTGATACAACTTCATCTGTACGCCAGACGTTGTCGAGTATCATAGAAACCGTAGGCCTGGCATCGAAGCAATAACCTGCACGCTGTAATGAACTCAATTGATGTCTCGTCTTTTATTTCTAAGAAGTTTTATTACGCGAAGAAGTAAGATTCGTTGGATCTGTTAACAAGAGCTACTAGCTATCCAACAGGTACACTGGCTGCGAAAGAAATGCCGAGTGGAAGTCTTAATCGATTTGAAATACTATCGTGTTACGAGGGATTCTCTTGAGAAACAATATAAGTAGAGATACACAGAAGGCATTGCATTAAACTCTGTCGCACTATGACTACATTTTTTTGTTAATACAATATGAAATGAAACGTAACTGACCCAGTAGTGGATGGTGGGTTTGAAAGTTGAGGAGGCCAAGACATGAATGATATAAAACAGCCGTGGCGAAAAGGCCATTGAGCGCCGAGCCACTGTGTAAGCTGCAACGTGCATAGCACCTATGGAGGGAGGCGGACAACCGAAGGGGAAGTTAATGTTTAGGACGTGTAACGAAGAAAGAAATGAACAAGAAAACATAGGACACATTATCACAACCTAAAATTAACTGTCTTCAGAATGTCTCTGCGACAAAGTTTCAAAATCAGGAATTATGTCACTTACTGCCAATCGTAGTTGATCACGAAGGTATTTGTCTGTCAGTCGTGATCTAAATTTGATTTTTACTATTTTCATTGTTGAAAATAATTTTTCACAAACGTAAGTTACAGCGAACATGGCTTCAACAGAGCAAGCGAAAGAACGAAGCTTCAAATATTTATTTTTTTCCAAAGATTTGAAAAGTTCAATATCTGTCAAGTCCTTACATCTAGCTTTCATTTAACGTCACATTGTAAATCTGTGAGTTTAAATTGAAAATCTAACCGCATTATTCGTACATCTGCTGTAAAAGAATCGACGTACAGAGATGATAATGATAATAATAATAATAATAATAATAATAATAATAATAACAACACACATTTAATATTTTTATCATATTGTAAGCAAAAGAATGCATCCTCCCATCCTACTTGAAACTTTCGTTTTTTATAGAGGTACATGGTTTCGAGAGAGATATTGCGACGATACGCCACTCGCAGGTCCGAGACAAATACTAACAGAACGGAGTTTGACTCCAGTGAGTAAGAGGGTGGGGGTTGTAGGTAGGAAGCGAGAGAAAAGCACTGCGAGCCACAATGTGCTCGTGAGTCGCATTTTCGCCGCGGCTGATATAAAATATATAAAAATATAAGGTCTGTGACGTACCTCATTACCAAGCGCAGAATTTATAGATTTTAAGAAATTAAAATTAGGTTTTCCAATTTATGTTTTAGGATTTTAATTCTTATGCTTAGGAATTTATATGATTTTATGGGAAAGGGAATTTATATGATTTTACAGGAAAAAAAAAAATAAAAATAAACAACATACTGTTAATATATTACAACGGCTTGGTAAAGATTGACTCTCTTTAGGACACTCTAAGTCCTAACCTACGAATTAGGTCTTTTTAGGTCATATTGAATTTAAGAATGTTACTCTTTGCTACATAAAACGAATAGGAAAAGAAATATTTCGAGAGTAACGAGATAGCAACAAATTGATTCGAACCTAAGAATCCGAGGCTTGCTCATTAATATTACATAGTCTAATTTTACAGCAAATTAATTCGACGATCCTCTTTCTTCGCAAACCGATCAATTAGGTCACAACATACTGAACAACTGCTAATAGAAGAAGCTAGAGACAAATCTGCATTTGTTTCTAAACTCTCGATATAGGCCTACTCGTATTTAAAATACTTACTTACAAATGGCTTTTAAGGAACCCGAAGGTTCATTGCCGCCCTCACATAAGCCCGCCATCGGTCCCTATCCTGTGCAAGATTAATCCAGTCTCTATCATCATATCCCACATCCCTCAAATCCATTTTAATATTATCCTCCCATCTACGTCTCGGCCTCCCCAAAGGTCTTTTTCCCTCCGGTCTCCCAACTAACACTCTATATGCATTTTTGGATTCGCCCATACCTGCTACATGCCCTGCCCATCTCAAACGTCTGGATTTAAAATACTGTATAAGTAAATACATCTCGTAACACAAAAGAATAAAATAACAAACAAAAGAGAAAATCTAACAACATAAATGAAAACTTTTACGCAGGGAGAGAAAACTAACAACACATGACTCAATTTTCTAAAATCAAGAAGAGAGAAAGAGAGAGAGAGAGCTTCCCAATACAGCCGAAACCGGCCGTGACTATAAGCAGTACAGTTGTCAGTGGTGGGTAGGACGTCTCCAAATCGGCTCCCCTCGCGGGTTCTATCAAGTTTAAACACTCTTCTAACCAGCTATCTTATTGGTTGAACTGTTGTTGTCATGGTTACCGGGGAGTAGCGTCATGTAGCCGACTCCTCTCTCCCGCTCTCGCATAGACACTGCAGGCTGCAGATGTCTACTATACAGGTTTTAGCGCTATCAATTATTTTTCAGTACGAATTATTTGTACTATCTACAGTATAGCGAGCGGGCATCACCAACTGAATGTGGTCGACTTTACGTAACTTACATCTTAGTCGTAGTGAATAGTAAAAATTAACATAAAAGGAAAAATGTTCGTCATTTGCTGTAACTTGTCTGTGATCTTAATTCAGCTGGAATTATTACTGCCATATTGTGTAAAATATTAGGGGAGGCTCGCCCTCCCTCGCCTCCCCTGAAAATCCGCCGCTGAACTGACGTACATCGCGTAAGCAGGCAATTTCTCAGCCAGTGATCCAGCAACTTCTCATTTCTCTTCTTGATCAGTTTCAGCATCATTCTTTCTTCACCCAGTCTGTCCAACACAGCATATTTCTTATTCTATCTATCCATTTCACCACTCCAGTTTTCACCATATTCATTTCAAATGCTTCTGTTCACTTCTCTGTACTTAGTCGCAATGTACGTCTTTCTGCCCGTACATTGCCACACTCCACACAAAGCACTTCTCTAGACTCTTTCTTAGTTCTTTTTCCAGAGTTTCATTTTGGAGAATGCCGATAAGCTCACTATATTATATCAATTTTTGTTTTCCACCTTTGCTTATCTTAATATTTTGGATTTATATTAACGTTTTCGACACTCGGTGTGTGTCATCTTCAGATATTGGGTTCTATGTCATTGTGTGTTGTGAAGACCTAGCCTCTTATTATGTTGTGGGTTGTTCACTTGTGTATGACCTTTCATGATTTCTTAATTTAGCTAAAATTACTATAAGCAGTGTGTGGTTGCTTGTTATGATTCTGTTAAATTCTATCTTTTGAAAACCCATATAGGACAGTAGGACAATATGTTAAAAACATTATGACATATAAATATAAACAAGTAAAATATATACACTATAAAAGCACTGTAAAAGACTGTATACACTATATCACTTTTATCACATTTATGGTTGGCTGTGTTAGCCTGTTATATCGTTAAAATTGGGTTGTTTTTACTGTTCTTGGTAAAAACTGTCTTTTTGACGCACTTTCACTGATTTTCCATAGTATTGTATGTTGAAGTTTTTGATGTTGTTCCAGTTGACTACTGTGAATCGTGGATGCTGTTATTGTATGTGAGTACTTAGACGTATATAATACAAGATATTTTCTGTTGAGTCCGCTGTCTAGTATGGCCATGCGTGTAATATTAGCTGATGTCGGAGTGTTCCTATGTGGTGCATGGCTGAGACTACTGTCCTATATGGGTTTTCAAAAGATAGAATTTAACAGAATCATAACAAGCAACCACACACTGCTTATAGTAATTTTAGCTAAATTAAGAAATCATGAAAGGTCATACACAAGTGAACAACCCACAACATAATAAGAGGCTAGGTCTTCACAACACACAATGACATAGAACCCAATATCTGAAGATGACACACACCGAGTGTCGAAAACGTTAATATAAATCCAAAATATTAAGATAAGCAAAGGTGGAAAACAAAAATTGATATTGTAATCTTTTTCCAGAGGTACGCAGAAGATGCTCCTTCTATTAAAAGTTTCTTTTAACTTCCTGGCAGCAATTCATGTTACTGGTTGTAGTACACCCCAGCTGTTCGCTTGTTCTACTGAATTGTTTCGAATTCCAAAGCTCACCTGCTGTCATTTAGCTCCAGTAGCATATCCTTTAGTATCATCTCCTCTTCTGCTAACAACGCCGTATCATCACTTCATTTTTCTTTCTCCTACATTTCTTCACTAAATTCTCAAAGTAGATGTTGAACAGGGTAGGTGATAAAGGGTACCCTTGTCGTACTCCTCTCCCTATTTCACTTCCTTCTGACATTTGCTCTCATATCCTGACTTTGACCCGTTGTTTCATATAAAGGTTACAGAAAAACCTCTTTTCATTTCAATCCAATCCAATTTTGTTCAGGATCCTCATCAGTTTATTCCAATCCACTTTTTCAAAAGCGTTTTCTAGGTCCACAAGTACTATGTAGTATATACACTTCCTTATTCTTCTATATAGGTATCTTTCGTCGATTGTTCGTAGCAGTCCAATTGCATCTCTCGTATTTTTTCCTTTCCTGAAGCCAAAGTGCTCTTCTTATTATTGTTCTTCCATCTTAGAATATAAACACCGATTCATTATTCGCAGGAGAAACTTCTCTAACAAGTAAGTGCGATTTCAGGCTGATAGTCCTGAACTCCTTACATTTCTTGGCATTATTTTTCTTCGGTATTGGCAGCAACACTGTCTTCGTGAAGTTTTCAGGCCATTCTCCTTTCTCATATATTTCGTTGTACAATGATAGAATTTCTTTCTTGTCTTCACCCATGCATTTCACTAATTCAATGGGGATTCCCTTCGTGAAGTCTTCAGGCCATTCTACTTTCTCATATATTTCGTTGTACAATGATAGAATTTCTTTCTTGTCTTCACCCATGCATTTCACTAATTCAATGGGGATTCCGTTAACTCCTGTTGCTTTTCCACTCTTAATTTCCCTAAGCGCTAGTTCAACTTCTCTTAAAATAGAAAATCCTTTTTCGTCTTCTGATATGGTTGCTTCGTCTTCTATAACTACGTCATCAGGACGATTCTCTCTCATATAACTCTTCAACATAGTGTATTTCGTCCATCTGTTTAGTATTCCTTGTTTGTCTCTTATTTCATTTACGATTTCGTCTTCTATCAGCCACATGGATTTCCTGTTCTTTTCTGTGAAGTTCAAATATTTTACTTCGCGTTACAGTAAATCATATCTTCCTTTTCTCTCTAGATCCTCTATTTCTTTACATTTCTCTTTCATCCAGCCTTCCTTCGGCTTTTTAGTTCGTTGTTTAGTTTCCTGTAGTTTCTTCTCCATTCTTCTATGTATGTATGTATGTATGTATGTATGTATGTATGTATGTATGTATGTATGTATGTATGTATGTATGTATGTATGTATTTACACTGCAAGTGGGCAAGCACCCGGTGGCAGTGGTACTCAATATAAACAATACTCAATACAATTATAGAATACACAGTACAATTATATACCCAATGCAATAAGAATACACAATACAATTTAACACAATAATTACAATTAATAATAAAACATAAAATATCTAATTTTACAATACAACCTACATACGTAAGTATAGGCCCTACATAAGTTTCAATAGTTTTTCACTTTACTCTCATCTCACTCACTGTAGTGGCACTATGACGCATTTCACTGACACTTTAGGACACATTTCACTGACACTCTATAACACATTTCACTGACACTATAGAACACATTTCATTGACGCTATAAATTATCACTGATCGGAACTGTTTACTGCACTGTAAAACCATAACTTCACTGACTCACATCGCTTCACTGATACAACAGTTCAAATAAATCAAATAATTACACCCTTATGCATACTATGTTGATGTTTTTCCAGTTTCTCCTTTCCTCCATTTCCACCAACATTTTCACTGTGACCCACGTTTTCTTAAATAAATCTTCGATTAACTGATTCCATTAATTTATAGAATTTTAATTTTAGTTTCTATTACGACGTTATTTTTGAGGTTAGTATTAATTTCAATTTATTAGGGGCGCGAGAGAACCTCGGATAAAATTCACATTGTCCGATTTGTCCGTCGCAAGTATGACCCAAGTCAGTGCAGGGGATCGAGTCCGGAGTTGCGGCATCGTTGGCACAAACCACCCCAAACTCTAAGCGCAATACTACAGGGAAGACGTTAGTCGTTCGCGTAATGATGCTTCTCAGCATCTCTTTCATGTGTGTAGAATGGTTGGCTATATACCAGCCAGATCCTATAGCTAGAAGACAGCGTTATTTCAACCAACATACAATGCTCATACAAACCTTTCTAGTACAGCAACGTCTCTTTTATATGGTTCATTCGTATGCGAGCTGTAGTGAAGTGAAGCTCCTGTTGGATTTTCTCCCCAACGATGATGGGGTAGATGAAGAATTCAATCAGAAAGGGGAGATAAAAGCAACAATGGAATTTGATTTCAAACAACCGACTCCATCCTTTACAAGAGAGTTTCCTCTCCTTTAACTGCCTCTAATTGTCGATCATTACAAGTCGTTTGTGGTAATTACATCTACTCCTTCACCTACGTTCTATTTATTACGTGACGTAGGTGAACAGATGTCTGTGTCATCCAGTTAGTGAAGATCTTTGTGGATCAGAAGTTTGGCAGTTGATGTCCTGACGAGTTCACTGATGTTTTAGCCAGTGGGAAGGGATGGTATCTGTCCAGGTTGGAGCCAGTGAAGCGTATCGACACACAATAGTTAAGGCCGGTTAACAATAAACCGAGAACGAGAAAGGAAATAATCTATAGGCCTACTAATAATAAATCTGTAGCCGAAATTTTTATGGTAATTTTCGATTTTCCAAAAATAATTGGTCCTAACATATATAATCAACCACCCTGAAACCGAAAATCGCATTTTTGAAATTTTTGTTTGTATGTCTGTCTGTATGTTTGTTGCCTTTTCACGCGATAATGGCTGAACCGATTTATATGAAAATTGGAATATAAATTAAGTTCGTTGTAACTTAGATTTTAGGCTATATGGCATTCAAAATACTTTATTTAAAAGGGGAGTTATAAGGGGGCCTGAATTAAATAAATCGAAATATCTCGCTTATTATTGATTTTTGTGAAAAATGTTACATAACAAATGTTTCTTTAAAAATGATTTCCGATAAGTTTTATTCTTTACAAAATTTTGATAGGACTGATATTTAATGAGATAAATGAGTTTTAAAATTAAAATAACTCCAAGATGGTGCAATGAATTAAGAACAAATGACTTCGTCTATAAGGGGCCTTGAACAACAACAATCGAAACAGGGGCCTTGGACATCAAAAATCGAAAGCTATTAAACATAGCCTACAGAGAATGTTTCTGCATTTGTATGAAGTAATATCAGAAGCTAAATTAACTGATTTGTATAATTAATTATTATTTCACCATTGGAAAGTGTAGTTTCTCTAGATGGACATAATGCTATAATGTTATTACGTAACGTCTGAGTAAATCGAGGACAGGTAAGATTAAAATAGCTTCTTATGCACAGAAAATTTGATAGGCTATTTTGTACATTCGTTTTCTGCGTTTCTTAAAATAATATTTATGTACACTCATTTTAATCTCAGAGAATTAACGAACAACGAGAGTGATAGTATGCAGTAATAGTACGTTAGCTTAGCAATCCATTATTTTATAATTCAAATTTTAACTATGCTCAATTGAATCGTGTTAAAATGCATAAAATATATATGCAATAAATGCAATGCAAAAAAAAAAAAAATTGGGTAATGAGCGAAGCAGATTATCTTGCGCTGTTGTAAAAGTTGTTCCCTGGATCAAACGTCCTATCTTAATTATGTAATTATTTTATATTTATTTCTAACAGGTGCAGCGGAGCGCACGGGTACGGCTAGTGTTAAAATAAGTGTGTTTAAATGTGAGCGTTCACAATACTGGATGTTCACTTCAAAGTGTGTCATGGCTCGCTGTATGCCGTCATGTAGCTGGTCGATGAGCCTAGAGAATTCAATCTTCCTACACTTCTGCAGAGGTGTATTACCTATGTGCCAGAGAAGTTGCCTTGAAAGTACGGCATTCATTCTGAAGAGTACTTACCGATACTACGGTAACGCCGGTAGTGGCAGGAATGTGAACTGTTTTTTCTTATTGTCGAGATATGGGGAGAGGGTTAAGACGATTACTTACGTATTTGTTGACATTAACTTCGACGGTCAACATGGACACGGAGCATTTGATTTGTGTTGTGGAATGTTGTGGTACGCAACCGATGATAACAAATACCCTGCGTACGACTTGGCCGCGCAAAACACAGTTCGAAAGCGGTTATGGTAGCACACAGACCGTACAGACCGCCATCTGTTGCTACGACGTTCAAGTTATACCGTAACACGTTCTTAAGTTCAGATTGAACGCCGTGATTAATAGGCAACTTCTCTGACATAAAAGCTGAAACTCGTTTCAAATCGCTGACTCATCAACAGTGACGTCATGACACACTTTGAAATGAACACCCAGTAGTTAATTGTGAATGCTCACAGTTAGGCCTAAATACATTTATTTTAACAATATTTCCGTTCCCGTTCTCGTTGTTTCCGTTCCCAGTTTATTGTGAACCAGCCTTTAGAAGAAATCAAGCGCGATTGCACACGTTACTTGAAGAAGAAATTAGGTAGCATTCTTCGCTTACGAATTGAAACTATGCAAATCTAGCTTTCAGGTATAGCTCCCTGTGAAGATGACTTGAATAATTTCAAGGGTGTAGATGGGAGAATAATATTAAAATGGATTTGAGGGAGGTGGGATATGGTGGTAAGGACTGCATTAATCTTGCTCAGGATAGGAACCGATGGCAGGTTATGAGGGCGGCAATGAACCTTCGGGTTCGTTAAAAGCCATAAGTAAGTACCATGTCCCCTTAACACGATTTCACTTGTTGTATTAGACCTGTATTCTTAAAAATAATAATAATCCGTGGCGCTACAGCCCGTGAAGGGGCCCAGACCGACCAGCCGGCTGCTGGTCTCACATCCACATGCCGAAGCAGTGGTGGACGATCATCCAACCAGAATGGAGGTATCGTATGTTTAGCACGATGATCTCCCCCCCCCAGCCGTTATAGCTAGCTTTCGCAACCGGATTTCGATACCTATCGTAGCTTCCCAAGTGTATCACGATGCTGGGTGGGCACCGATCACATACACTGGCCGAAATTTCATGAGAAAATTTCTTCTCTAATGAGGACTCGATATTGATATTGATATTTATTATATTATAGTTCACAGACAAAGTGCATACAAGTAATAATTTAAACCCTTACATTACACACTTTATAATTTTACAATATATATACTATTATTTAAATCCAATTTCTACAATTTAAATATTTAATATAAAAAAGTTTTGTTTTATCTTGCACGTGCGTATAGTTTTGTGCAAGACTCAACTCATTTTAGTATGTTGTTACTTGCTACTTTCTTCTATGCATAATTTTACATCTATAACACAAAAAAAAAGCGTTAAACGTATTTGTTTAATAATCGTTATTCTTATTATTTATTTATTTATTATTATTTTTTTTTCATTCAATTCATGAGGACTCGAACCAGCGCGCATTCCGTAACGCGAGTCTTAGGCAGGATGCCTTAGGCCACGACGCCACGGCGCGGGACCCTGTATTCTTACTGGTCATTATTTCTGCTAGTGTTGAAGTTCTCCAGTTTCCACTGTCAAAATCCGGTACTTGTGTAATGGTGTTTACTGTATCTGATCTCCGAAACGTTTATCAAAGCTTGTTCACGCACTGCTCGCCTGACGAACGCCAGACCACACGAAATTCACATGTTCAGCTACTCCGAACAAATAGTTCCTTCTCCTGACCAGTACATGAAAACTGTGATCTTTACTCTCTACTTGCCACATTTCTTGTCCTTCCGAAGCTAATGGCTTTTCATCTAACATCACTTGGGGTCGATTGCTGCAGATTTTATGGTGCATTTTTTCTCCTTTTAATTGTATTTGACCCATGACTGTTATGAAGACATAATTAACCTTATTACTGATAAAGAACTACATGGGAAATTTGTCGAGAACTTCTCGAAGCTGAAAAACTTTTGCATTGCTCCTGTGAGACACCGTGCACTCTGACTAATGAGATCACTCACTCACTGGTCTGTCACCTTTCGTCACAGCTCAGCTGTCGTGTGACTCCTGACGCACATGAAGTCATTCAAATTCGTTTCTAGTGATCGGAAACAACCCTGTATAAGGCATACTAGTCGGTCTCGGTAGCGTAGTTGGTAAAGTGCTGGCCTTCTATGCTCGAGGTTGCGGGTTCGATCCCGGCCCAGGTCGTTGGCATTTAAGTGTGTTTAAATGCGACAGGCTCATGCCAGTAGATTTACTGGCATGTAAAAAAAAAAAAAACTCCTGCGAACAAAATTCCGGCACACCGGAAACGCTGATATAACCTTTGCAGTTGCGAGCGTCGTTAAATAATCCATAATTAAAAAAAGGAATACTTCATAGCTTTCGGCTCTAGCTAGTCTTCGTTTCTAAAGCGGTGAAGCGAAATGGACATTGGCGAGGGTATTTCCTTCCCCAAGTTTGTTCTATACTTCACGCCGTGTTGAACTATTTTTTTATGCTCGACCATGCCGAAATGTAGTAATTATACACCTGGTAGCAGACCTTTAATGCATGTCATTAAAGTACACTTACTCATTAAAGGTCAGGTCTTTCAGCCAATGACGACTCAGGTTACAACTGTTCAGCCAATGACAGGTCAGCTTTCTACCGTTATAAAACCGCAAGTATCGATTATTCTCGGATATGCAATCGAAAGAGAATTAGCGAAAAGTCACGGAGGCTGGAAATCCAGTACTGTCGCAGAAGGTTATGTTCTGTTACTATAATAATTAGCGTTAATTGTAAATAATATTCAAACAAATTCAATTTGTCATCTCGTTTTTCAATGTCTAATTTAATTTCAATGTTATCTCTGTAGGTTCTTATGGCTTAGCAAGGTCAATGTGGACATCTATTCCTCGGAAAAAATCAATACTTTCGCGTCTGCGCACATCTCACAACATACGGGACATTGCTAAAAAATTAATAATATCTAGTTAGGAATATGGTCGAGCATAAAAAGTCGTATGAAACTCGCCAATAATGGTAATTAAGAAGCTCGTATGAAAATTATGAAACTCGCTTGCGCTCGTTTCATAAATATCCATACTCACTTCTTAATTACCTTCATTATAGGCTCGTTGCATAATGTACTATTAGCTAATTATCTTAACGACACTGTATGAACTATAAAACGTCGACGAACTTGGTGATAGTGAGATGGTATTTGTGAGTTAATGCCGAGGATTAGTCATATATTACCTAAGATTCAAATTTCAAATTTATTCACAATTTAAAATTTTTAAATTTGAAACCTGACATTCGCCTTACGGTTGGGGAAAACCTCGGAAAAACCCAACTAGGTAATTAGCCCAAGCAGGAATCGAACCCACGCCCGATATTGAACTGTTGTTACCCAATCCGACGAGAAACCGTACAGAAACATCTCAACCGATTTGTGCATAAAAATACTTTCGAAAGATTATTCTTTCACGATTAGAACCGGGTTGCTTTTGATAAAAGGCCGTCGTACACTTGAGCCTGTATAATGACTTATGTCGTAGTAAAAGTGGGGCACACAAGAGTAACATAGTAAACTGTTGATATAATATAATGACGAATGAGCAAAGTCTGTTTATTTACTAAAGAGTTGATGTTTGCGAGTCATTTAGGCAATAAACACACACTCATTATTACTCTATAAGCGGGTTCTTATCTGCCATTCAACCAGGAACTGTGCTATTACCCCTTGACCTCCACAGCAGTGGCCTAGGTTAACTGGTCTCTTAGAGCAGGGATAAGAAAACTACACATTCCATTTGAAGAACGGAGAGATTCTATATAAATGATACCATTTTATATTTTTGTTCATTCCGAAACAATTTAGTTTTTAATGTTATCGCCCAGTTACAATCTTGTCAACGTTACATAACCACATTCTTACATTAAGCTTAAACACATTGCAACGCAAGTAGTTCTACAGACTCGCAGATTTACACGAGAAAAAAAAAATGAAAGTATATTACGAAAGAGAGAAAAATTATGGCCCTCCAGGTTGGGGGTCAAATGGGGAAGTACACCATTGGTCTGCAAAAATTTAGTAAAAATATTTTTTTATATCTCTGCTGCTAAAAAAAGCTAAATGAACAAAACTTGTTATACTGAATATACATTCATTACGCTTTATAAAACTCTATTCAGAATATTAAAATAGCTAATAATTATCTGTAAAAGCAATATCAAATTTGTATATTTTTTACAATAGGCAAAAGGTCATACACTTACTTACTGATTCCAGTTCACGTTAACACTTTGTTTAAAAACTTAAAATTGTTTAGTCGACTCGTTAAAAAGTGTTAAAATTTATTAAAAAAGGCTGTATACCCTGGACAGACGCGGTGTTGCGTCTTCATCAGTGTCCCACGAACTACTGTTGATCTTGAATTCTGTCATTTGCATTTGTCAGTTGTAGGCAAAACAAAAACAAAACAAACCAACACAGACACCACGTGAGAATAAATACATTGCATTAACATATCACAATACCAATACTTACAAAATTGCAACTTCATTCAGAAAACTAAAAAACAAGATAGCATACAAAACAAATAACACAACACAGAAATATCTAAATAATCACATCAAACATTCAAATAAATATAATTCAACTGGCGTTTGCAACTGAAATGCAATAGTTGCCCACATTTTTACATAGGTCACACAGAAAGATCCTTTCAAACAAGATATAATGAACATATTAAAGCTAAAACCAAGCCCTACATCACATCAAATTACGCAGAACATATTATCAACAATAATCATGACTACAATAATATAGAAACAGATACGGAAATTCTACACATCATACCAAAACGTTCACAGTTAAACATCCTAGAACAATATGAAATATATAAACATATAATAACATACCCACAACATATACTTAATACACAATTACAGTTCAATGCCCACATATTGTTCCATATCACGATACATAACACATAAACAGCCACCCCCCACCATAAGAGCAACACACATTCACCCCTACAACTAACGAATGCAAATCGCAGAATTCAAGATCAACAGTGTTCACTGGGTCGAAACGGGCCGTCCAAGGTATATAACCTTTTTAAATAAATTTAATAAACAATTTAATAAATTTTAACACTTTTTATCGTGTCGACTAAACTTACTTATATTTAATTTCTCTGAAATTCAGGAGTCGGGAAATTTACTGGTAGCCCATTTCGTTTATTTAGGCCTATCCGTTTTACAAGTGCATAATTAAAAAACCGTTTGGATAACTTTGTAGAGTTCTTGTGCATTTTGTGTTTTGATTTCAAATTATTATTATTATTTTACCAAACATTAATATATTTCATTGACGTAAAAATTGACAAGAATAAAAGGAAACACTGTTCAAAACATGCAGAGGTGAGCCTGCCTGGAGAGAAATAAAAAATAGGTTGCAGCCGCCAAATTACTCTTCAAGGAACGACCACTCATATAAATTGAGGGAAAGAAGACAGAGGACGGACACTGGAAAGTTTTCTTTTCTCAATCGTACTATCAGGGACTGGAATGCTTTACCTGCAGACTTACTAAAGGCTTTACCAACAACCAAAAATGTATTTAAAAATAGGCTTAAGGACTTTACTAATAGACGGTAATTATACACAGTATTTAAAGGGTGTAAATGATATGTTGTTATTGAAGTGTTGTATCAGTGAAGAATTATGTTGTCAGTGAAGTGTGTTGTATCAGTGAAGAAGTATGTCGTGTCAGTGAAGTGTGCTGTGTAAGTGAAACGTGTTTCTGTCAGTGAAGCTTTATAGTTTATAGTGGCAGTGCAAAGTATTTGAACAGTGAAATGTTTTTGAAGTGTTAGTGAAATCAGGATAGAATCAGTGAAATGTGTCGTAGTTCCATTGCAGTGAGTGGGTTGACAGCGAAATGAGTGTAATGTTGAAAGGTACTTGTGCAGATATGAACATATCATACTCGTGAGTTTTAGTTCGATCTTAGTTTTAAGATACAAATTAGATTTATTTCAAATGTTATTTTAAGTGATCTTTCATTTAATTTAGGATATTCCCTGTTGTTGTTATTATTATTAATTATTGTTAGTAAAAATTATTAGTATTATTATTAATTATATTTTTAATTAATAAGTTTATTATTGTCATTATTGAGTGTAATTAGTAACCACTGCCACCGGGTATATACCCACTGCAGTGTGAATAAATACATACAGAAAAGAGTAAACGAGCATAACAAGTACAAGAGGAGATATAAAACACTCTCAGGCAATGAAAATGTTCCTGGACGACGTAGTTGCTACTGTGGTAGGATTTGGGGCTCCACAAAGGCAACGCACTCTGGCGAGAGATTGAGACATCCGTCTGCTGTGCGCAGGGTCTCCAAGATTCGTATCAAGTCATAAATTGTGTTGCCACTTGCACAATTAATGCGCGCCCACATCCACGAAATCACGTGACTCCTATTGCATTTCCATGTTTACATTCGTTGTCACTGGAGGAGGGATAGACAAAACGCTTCGTTCCACCGCCCTCTCCAGGCACGAACAGTGATGCCAGACGGTGGGAAATTTCTTCTGAGGTAGGGTAAAGTCCATGTGAAATGTTATTTGGGAGTAGGAGAAAGAGCGGCCGCAACACTGCCAGCTCACTGCTTCCCGCCAAACGGACCTGGGTTCGATCCCATGTGATTTGTGATGGTTATTAGCGGTTTACTCCATGTACTTGTGTCATCCCCTGCCGGTCTCTTACCACCATTGCTCTGTTTAAAAAGCGTAACATCTTCAGGAATTAATTATTATGTAAAAAAGTGGAGGAAATATCACTAAGCACTTCCTTCGGAAAAATAGGTATTTATATTAGTGTTAAATAGGCCTACCAATAAGCACAAAATTACGTGAATGGAAGGTTGTAAATAGGTGGGAATCGCCGTTTTCCGCATCCCTCCCCCCAAGAAAATGTCCCAAATATTGTACTGTCTTTGAATAGCATTTTTCTTTTGAAAGGAGCGTTAAAATACTGCTATTATTATTATTATTATCATTATTATTATTATTATTATTATTATTATTATTATTATTATTATTATACTGGATTAATCTTGCTCAGGATAGAGACCAATGGTGGGCTTATGTGAGGGCTGTAATGAACCTCCAGATTCTCTGAAAATCATTTCTAAGTAAGTTATTTTCGAATCTAGCCAGCTATGATAAAACATAAAGAGGAAGTAGATGAATGTGACATTATAATGAATTCATTATTGTTGTTGTTGTTGTTCTTCTTCTTCTTCTTCTTCTTCTTCTTATTATTATTATTATTATTATTATTCGTATAGGCGGCCGGGTAGCTCAGTTGGTAGAGCAGCTGGCTACGGACTGGAAGGTCCGGGGTTCGATCCCAGGTGGTAGTAGGATTTTTTCTCGTTACCAAACTTTCAGAACGGCCCCAAGGTTCACTCAGCCTCCTATAAAATTGAGTACCGGGTCTTTCCTGGGGGTAAAAGGCGGTCAGAGCGTGGTGCCGACCACACCACCTCATTCTAGTGCCGAGGCCATGGAAAACATGGGGTTCTACCTCCATGCCCCCCCAAGTGCCTTCATGGCATGTTACGGGGATACCTTCTTTTTACCTATTATTATTATTATTATTATTATTATTATTATTATTATTATTAATTTATTTATTTATTTATTTATTTACTTACTGGCTTTTAAGGAACCCGGATGTTCATTACCGCCCTCACATAAGCCCGCCATTGGTCCCTATCCTCAAGATTAATCCAGTCTCTATCATCATATCCCACCTCCCTCAAATACATTTTAATACTATTTTCCCATCTACGTCTCGGCCTCCCCAAAGGTCTTTTTCCCTCCGGCCTCCCAACTAACATTCTATATGCATTTCTGAATTCGCCCATACGTGTTACATGCCCAGCCCATCTCAATCATCTGGATTTAATGTTCCTAATTATGTGAGGTGAAGAATACAATGCGTGCAGTTCTGTGTTGTGTAACTTTCTCCATTCTCCTGTAACTTCATCCCCCTTAGCTTCAAATATTTTCCTAAGTACCTTATTTTCAAACACCCTTAACCTATTTTCCTTTCTCAAAGTGAGAGTCCAAGTTTCACAACCGCTAATATAACTGTTTTATAAATTCTAACTTTCAGATTTTTTGACAACAGACTGGATAATAAAAGCTTCTCAACCGAATAATAACAGGCATTTCCCATGTTTATTCTGCGTTTAATTTCCTCCCGAGTATCATTTATATTTGTTACTGTTGCTCCCAGGTATTTGAATTTTTCCACCTATTCAAAGGATAAATTTCCAGTTTTTATATTTCCATTTCGTACAATATTCTCGTCACAAGACATAATCATATACTTTGTCTTTTCGGAATTTACTTCCAAACCCATTTCTTTACTTGCTTCAAGTAAAATTCCCGTATATTATTATTATTATTATTATTATTATTATTATTATTATTATTATTATTATTATTATTATTATTATGTGAAATCCGATTCATGTCAAACGTGTATAGAGAATTTAGAGACAGATTCCCTGGCTTTCCAGTTCCAGGAAAAAAAAAAAACAAACTTGTTCTTAGGATATGTTATTATTTTCCTAAGCCAAAACGTTCTTAATATTCTTATTGAATTTGATATTCCAAAGAAGCTAGTTCGATTAATTAATATGTGTCTCTGTGAAACTTACAGCAGAGTCCGTATAGGACAGTTTCTATCTGATGCTTTTCCAATTCACTGCAGGCTAAAGCAAGGAGATGCACTATAACCTTTACTTTTTAACTTTGTTCTAGAATATGCCATTAGGAAAGTCCAGGAAAATAGAGAGGGTTTGGAATTGAGCGGAATAGTCAGCTGCTTGTTTGTGACGTGAATATGTTAGGAGAAAATTCACGAGTTATTAGGGAAAACGCGTGAATTTTACTTGAAGCAAGTAATGAGGTGGGTTTGGAAGTAAATCCAGAAAAAAACAAAGTATATGATTATGTCTCGTGACCAGAACGTAGTACGGAATGGAAATATGAAACTAGGAAATTTATCTTTTGAAGAAGTGCAAAAATTCAAATAACTTGGAACAACAGTAACAAAATATAAATGACAATCGAGAGGAAATTAAACGCAGAGTGAATATGGAAAATGCCTGCTATTATTCGGTTGAAAAGCTTTTTTCGTCTAGTACCTATGTTAAAAAAAAACTGGAAGTTAAAATTAACAAAACAGTTATATTACCGGTTGTTCTGTATAATTGTGAAACTTAGACTATCATTTTTAGAGAGGAACAGCGGTTAAGGATGCTCGAGAATAAGACGCTTAGGGAAATATTTGGGGCTAAGGGGGATGAAGTTACAGGAGAATGGAGAAAGTTACACAACCCAGAACTGTACATATTGTATTTTTCACCTGACGTAATTAGGAACATTAAAAATCCAGACGGTTGAGTTGGGCGAAACCGGACATGCATATAGAGCAGCGGTGGCGAAAATGTAATCGTGCGCCGAGCCATTGTGTAACCTGCAACGTGCATAGCACCTATTGAGGGAGGCGGACACCCTAAGGGGAAGTGAAGCAACTGTCTGACTTATTAACGGATTTTCATTTTCCTTACGTGAAGCACTTAAATATAATTTTATACAGTACAAGGCTACAAACTGTGTTTAGTACGTGTAACGAAGAAAAAATTAACAATAAATTAACAATATCACAACCTAAAATTAACTGTCTTCGGAATGTGTCTGCGACAAAGTTTCAAAATCAGGAATTATGTCACTTACTGCCAGTCGTAGTTGATCACGAAGGTATTTGTCTGTCGTGATCTAAATTTGGTTTTTACTATTTTAATTGTTGAAAATAATTTTTCACAAACTTAATTTGTAGCGAACATGGCTTCAACAGAGCAAGCGAAAGGACGAAGCTTCGGATATTTATTTTATGGCAAAGATTTGAAAGTTCAACATTTGTCAAGTCCTTACATCTAGCTTTCATTTGATATCACATAGTAAATCAGTGAGTTCAAATTGAAGAGCTAACCGCATTATTCGTACATCTGCTGAAAAAGGGTCGACGTACAGAGATGGTGATGGTGATGGTGATGATGATAACAATAATAACACTTAATCTTTTAATGTTTCATCAGTAACATGTAGTATAATGCCGTTTTATGTTATACAACCGTTTTCCTCGTAATACTTGTGAACAAATCATACATTTAATATTCTCATCATATTGACAGCAAAAAAATGCGTCCTCCCATCCTACTTGGAACTTTCATGGTTTCGAGAGAGACATATGCCACTCGCAGGTCAGAGACAAATACAAATGGGACGGAGTTTGACTCCAGTGAGTGAGAGGGTGGGGGTTGGCGGCGGTTAGAAGCAAGCGAAATGCACAGCTATCACTGCGAGCCACAATGTCTCGCGAGTCACGTTCTCGCCACGGCTGCCATAAACAGATCATACCCGCAGCTGTGGCTTTAGCACCGAGCTACTGAAGGAATGTGTAGAAATGAACAGCGGTAGGCCTATAATCTGCTTTCGCCAATTGCGACATAGTCGTTCTCGGCTGATGGGAGTTGGTATTGGGAAAAGAAACGTAGCCCAGGCAGACGTCCACTTCGTGTAAAGGATGCTTATACAATCCAAATAATTTAGCTGTAAAGTTGAGCGTGAGAGCGTGATCCGCATTGGAAGTCAGAGGCAGATCTATCATTGACCCTGCGTCTGAATCTTGCGTGTGGTAATTGTGCCGCTGAGAGGCTAATTGGTTGCATGACACATGCAGGTCTACCCGGGGTCCCAAGGCCGAGGCACCGCGCTCCATACGTCTTGTACAATATCTAGCGACTGGCAAACTTCACCAATTAATCCCTTCTCTATCTCTCTCTCTCCCTCCAAACGAAAGACCGGTAGTTCATATCTACACAAAGATCGAATCCATATTTCAGTCTGTGGATCACTGAGAGTTTTATAACAGACTACGGGCAACTGTATTGAAAATGTATCCCATGAAAGTTATATTTATTTATTTATTTATTTATTTATCTAGCTAGCTAGTGAGTACAAATTACATTAATAAAACAAAAATGTTTCTAGCCACTACCGTAAGAGCCAAGCTCGTGTACGGTGAGGTCTTAGTCAATTATATAACATAAAATTTACAAGGACAGTTTACTAAATACAGTAAGCAACTTAATTCAAACTAATAAATACAACACAAGAGCAAGAATAAAGAAGAAAGAGAGAAAAACACACATTTAATATAAATTGACAATCCGACAGAAGCCAGTGATATTCAATAAAAACATGAGTATAGTCGACAGAAATAAAAGGTAAAAAAAATACATTTGTTGGATAATTTTACAAATTTCTTTTTTAAAATCTTCAATTTTAAAATATTTAAAATTTGGAAAATGGTTTGTAATTTTATTATAAAGTCTTGGGCCGAAACTAGCACCATGTTTAAGAGCTGCACTTGTATGACATTTAGGCTCAATTAATGGGAAAGTAGACTTTTGTCTTCTAGTACGATATTCATGTCGATTAGATTTATGTTTTATTTGATTTCTGTGGTAGTAAATTAGTAAACTATATTTATAAATTTCTTCAATAGGCAATACATTAAAATCTGTATAAATTAAATTTGTTGGGTAATCCATATTTTTGGTCAGACAAATTTTTATTTATCTTCTGTATAATAAAATTAATGGATTAAGTACAGATGATGCTACTCCACCCCAATTTATTATACCATATTGTATGAATGATTGTACCAAAGCTAAAAATATTATTCTCAATGCCTCCTTAGTGATGAAACTTCGAAGTACCTATTATGAATTTATAAATTGTCTTTCTTATACTTGTACACATGAAATCAATTTGTTTATCCCAACGTAAATGCTGGTTTATAATAATTCCTAAATATTTAACTTGTGTGGAAGGTGTTAGATGTGGGCAATTACAATAATTATTTGTTAATTCATTATAAACTTATTATCTAGACTACTACTGCGAATAAATAATGAAATTGAATTAAAAAGGAAAAAAGGCAGAGGATTCCCAGTCCAAAAGCAATTGCAGTAAACAGTGAAAGAATTTCTTATTTATCATATAATAATTACAGTCACTAAGACAAAGTATATGATTATGTCTCGTGACGAGAATATTGTACGAAATGGAAATATAAAAATTGGAAATTTATCTTTTGAAGAGGTGGAGAAGTTCAAATATCTTGGAGCAACAGTAACAAATATAAATTATACTCGGGAGGAAATTAAACACAGAATAAATATGGGAAATGCCTGTTATTATTCGGTTGAGAAGCTTTTATCATCCAGTCTGCTGTCAAAATATCTGAAAGTTAGAATTTATAAAACAGTTATATTGCCGGTTGTTCTTTATGGTTGTGAAACTTGGATTCTCACTTTGAGAGAGGAACATAGGTTAAGGGTGTTTGAGAATAAGGTGCTTAGGAAAATATTTGGGGCTAAGAAGGATGAAGTTACAGGAGAATGGAGAAAGTTACACAACACACAACTGCACGAATTGTATTCTTTACCTGACATAATTAGGAACATTAAGTCCAGACGTTTGAGATGGGCAGGGCATGTAGCACGTATGAGGGAATCCAGAAATGCATATAGAGTGTTAGTTGGGAGGCCGAAGGGAAAAAGACCTTTAGGGAGACCGAGACGTAGATGGGAAGATAATATTAAAATGGATTTAAGGGAGGTGGGATATGATGATAGAGAATGGATTAATTTTGCTCAGGATAGGGACCAATGGCGGGCTTATGTGAGGGCGGCAATGAACCTCCGGGTTCCTTAAAAGCCAATAAGTATGTCTGTCTGTCTGGATGTTTGTTACTTTTTCACGCGATAATGGCTGAACCGAAAATATGAAAATTGGAATATAAATTAAGTTTGTTGTAACTTAGATTTTAGGCTATATGTCATTCAAAATACTTTATTTAAAAGGGAGGTTATAAGGGAGCCTGAATTAAATAAATCGAAATATCTCGCTTATTATTGATTTTCGTGAAAAATATTACATAACAAAAGTTTGTTTAAAACTAATTTCCGATAAGTTTTATTCTATACAAAATTTTGATAGGACTGATATTTAATGAGATAAATGAGTTTTAAAATTACAATAACAACGCCATCTAAGGCGCTGTACGGACATAAAAACAAATGACTTCGTATATAAGGGGCCTTGGACAACAACAATCGAAAGCTATTAAACAATGCCTAAGAGAATGTTTCTGTGTTTGTATGAAGTAATATGGGAAGCTAATTAATTGTTTAATTATTATTTCACCATTGGAAAGTGTAGTTTCTCTAGATGGACATAATTCTACAAAGTTATTACAGTAACTTCTGAAACATATAGCAAATAATATAAAGTATACACTTTAAAACTAAATGATATGTCAATCTACATTAAACTATGGTTGCATGTAATAACAAAGAAACCTGTTAAAGGAAATGTCATTGCACCAAATGATTGCTCTCTGAACCAAAATGACCGCATTTTAATTATTTAAATACAATTTGAATTAAGTAACATATTAAATGATTTATCCTTCTATCAAACACGAATGTTCCCTGGATCAAACGTCCTATTTGAATTATGTAATTACTTTATATTTATTTCTAACAGGTGCAGCGGAGCGCACGGGTACGGCTAGTAAATAAATAAATAAATAAATATGTATATATATTTGTGTCAATTTACAATACCTTTTGACATTTTCTGACAGCCAAATATTAATTTACAGTCACTGATAAATGTATCGCACTGCAATATACCGCTCCCCTCTATCTCTTCGCAGGTCTTCTCCTAATTTTCTTCTTCCATAGCTTCCAGAATGCCCTTTTTCCATGTTGTCATAGGTCTTCCTCTTTTTCTTCTTCTTGATGTGGTCCAATCATATGCCAACCTTGGTAATCTTTCCGTATTCATTCGCATCATATGCCCATACCATATTAGTTGTTTTGTGAAAATATCCTCTTACAATATCATTCTTAACTTGCAATTTCTCTCTGATTATTTCGTTTCTAATTCTGTCTCTTCTTGAAATGCCTGTTGATCGTCTCCAATAATCCATTTCTATGGCCAAAAATTTATTTTTGAATGCGTTTTGCAATTGACAAGTTTCTGCCGTATATAAAGTTGTACTTCTCACAATTGATTTATAAATTTTATGTTTAGTTTCAATTCTGATTTTATTATCCCATAATACTTGATTAAGAATGGATATTGCATATTTTCCTTCCTTCAAACGTTCTTTCATTTCTACATGGTTCCTTCCATCATCTGTGATTGTAACACCTAAATCTTTGTATTTATTATTATATTTAATAACACCTTTATTTTCAAGTATCAGATTTCGTTTCTTTCCCCCAGTAACCATACAATGAGATTTTTCAAAATTAAATTTTAATTCAGATTTTTCATATTCTTCAATGAGTTTTCTGCCCTTGTATTCAATATCATCATAGTCTTCTGCTAGTATAATTTGATCATCAGCAAATTGTAGAGTATATATATTTTTGTCACCAACCAAAACACTCATATGCCTACATTTCTTCTTCCATCCTTTCAGAGCTTCTTCCAGGTAAATTTTAAACAGTGTTGGAGACAGACAGCATCCCTGGTGTAATTCTTTAGTAATACGAAATTCAGTTGATACCTTATTTTTTTTTATTTTTATTCTTGACAAAGAATGTCTGTATAAATTTTGAATTGCTTTAATTAAACTTATTGAAATATCAACTCTGTCCAAATATTCCCAAAGTTTAATGTGTCCGACCATATCATATGCTTTTTCCAAATCCACAAATAATATATTTAATTCTTTATTGTAAATTATTGTCTTTTCAATAATCTGATTTAGACAAAAAATATTGTCAGATGAAACTGAATTAAAAAGGAAAAAGGCAGAGGATTCACAATCCAAAAGCAGTTGCATTAAACAGTGAAACAATTTCTTATTTATCATATATTTTTTTAAAAGATGCATAGTTAGAAGTTATCTGAATTTATCTTTAAAAGTCCACTAGTAGTTTCCTTTTATAGTCAGCATATTTTTTAATTTTTAGTGCATGTTTATACGGTTTTCTCTGCATAGTTGCGTTTGTATGTAGTGCATATAAACCCTCGGTCGAGTAATGTGATAGGTGGAATAGTTTAGTTTTATGATATTTTGAATAGTTAAGAGTTTACAATACCATACAGTCATACACAGAAAATCAGTCTCATTGTTTTATTTGCCCCACTGTTTTAAGCACTCTCATTTGTCCAACTGTATACCAGATGAGAATTTACAAAACTAACTAATCGCGCTCTTGTTTATGGGAGAGAGGCACGGACGCTCCGCAGAGCAGGTGAAACTCGATTGGCAAGTGCAGAAATGCATTTCATGCCCCGAACAGCAGGGAACGCTCTACTGGACAAGAAGTCAGAAGACGTGAACACCATGTAGAATGTAGATCCTAATACCGATTATGTACATGGATATGGAAAACACTGAAAACAGCATGTCCTCCGCATGAATAACAGCAGGCTACCAATGAAAATGCTTTAGTGTGTCCCTCCTGGCCATAAACATGTAAGCAAGACCCTCACGAAGGTAAGTTAATGCAATAACGAAGCACGAGATCTGAGACACGATCAAATGACGATTATTATTATTATTATTATTATTATTATTATTATTATTATTATTATTATTATTATTATTATTTATTATTGTGTTTACTTGAACTAGAACGAAGAAAAAAATTTAGACATTCGTTTATTTGCAATATTGCATGCCAAATGGAAAAGAAACGAAATGCATTGAAATTCACACGCTGTTACATTAGCAGAACAGTGGAAAATACAAATAAAGAAACAAATAAATATTATAAGTGCCACGAAGATGACAGTTTCCAACTGTAGGTTATGCTTCCAAGAAGTGAATAGAAGACGATAGACTAAGAAAAAATCTGGTCAAATGCACCATTTGATGCGAAGAAAATATTTTATTAAAATCTCATAAATAGTCGAAAATTCTATTCACAGCATCAGAGGAGGTATATTGTATTAGGAAACTTAACTCTGTGGTGAAAATTACGGAAGTAAATTTTGAATATGAGAATCTGAGGAGGTATAATATTGGAATCTGAGGAAGTGATACTCTTTAAGAATGATGTTCCACTCTGCATTTCTCTGCTGAAAATTACGGAAGTAAATTTGAATCTGAGAATCTGAGTAGATAAAGCATTGAAATCTGAAGAAGTGATAATCTTTAAGTATCATGCTCAATTTTGCATTTCTCTGGTGAAAATTGCGGAAGTAAATTTTCGATCTGCTGATCACATACTGATATGAAACTCGTGAAAAATCTGGTTGTAAATTTGTAATCTTGGAATCTGACGGAATGAATTAAATTAGGATCATTTTGTACAGCAGAATCCCGTGGTGAAAATTACGAAAATGGATTTGAAATCCAATAATCGGAAGAAGTGAAGTATATTTTGAATCTCGGGAAATGATTTTCTTTAAGAATCATGTTGTATACGTGGAAATCTCTGGTGAAAATTGTGGAAGTAAGTTTTGAATCATAGAATCTGAGGAAGTGATGTAAATTTTGATTCTGAGGTACTGACATTCTTTAGGAACCATGTAGGCCCTACTTTGGAACTTTCTGATGAAAAAAAAACGGAAGTAAATTTGGAATCAGAGATTTTGGGGAAGTGATACTGATTAAGGATGTACGTGTTGAAACTGGTTTCACCCTCGACCGAACAAGTGAATCACGGAGCCCGAGTTGTGAATGGGTCCTATGGCGGTGGGAACCTTCGGGAAGGGTTGCTAGGAAACTCGTTTCCACTGCCACCTGTTCTCATCGCTGCACCTGCTGAGCGTTCACCTGCGTCCTATATCGTATTCACAATTTGTAGCCTACTTTCATCATGTAGCTCGACCGGATTTTGAAGACACTGACGTCACACTATATTGTTGTGTTTATCCACTATTTGCAACTTCACTTTCTCGTGCAAGAAAAATAACAGCGCCGAGTGTGTTAACTGTGATGTAACATTTCTAAACTTATGAACAGGCTTGCTATTAAGTACTACTCCGGAGATTTATCAACTTCGAAATCATGTAGGCCTAAGAAAATATAAAGTCTGACTGGTTTACAACCGTCTTGAGCTCAATTTTAGCTCAGTTTCCACTCCCTGGACCCGTGTTGAAATCCCGGCGATTGCTGAGTTATATTTGTGATGATTAAAGCTAAGGTCATGAGGACTTTTATATGTTCTTTCGTTTTTCCCTCGTTATTCTTCCAACATTCCACAATTACTTGCGAATTGTAAATGAGGCAGTAGAACAAGTGGACAGCTTCAAATACTTGGGGTGTACTATAAGCAGTAATATGAGCTGCTGCCAGGAAGTCAAAAGAAGGATAGCAGTGGCAAAGGAAGCTTTTAATAGAAAAAGGAGCATCTCTTCTGTGGATTATGGAGAAAGAACTAGGGAAGAGACTAGTGAAATGCTTTGTATGGAGTGTGGCATTGTATAGAGCAGAAAAATGGACATTACGACAAAGTGAAGAGAAGCGAATAGAAGCCTTTGAAATGTGGATATGGAGAAGGATGGAGCGTGTGAAATGGACAGACAGAATAAGAAACGAAGATGTGTTGGAAAGAGTGAGTGAAGAAAGAATGATGCTGAAACTGATCAGAAAGAGGAAAATGAATTGGCTGGGTCATTGGTTGAGACGAAACTGCCTTTTGAAGGATGCACTAGAAGGAATCTATCAGATGATAGACGACATTAAGCTATATGGATCATATGATGAGACAAAGAGGAAGGCAGAAAATAGGAAAGACTGGAGAATGCTGGGTTTTACAGTGAAAGCTCTGCCCTTGGACAGAACACTATGAATGAATGAATGCCTGAAAAATATTAATTCCATTTCAGATAAAAAGATAGGTACCGGTATTTTAGAGACATTTTTCTCAGAAACTCTTTGCATTACAGGTTTCTAAAAATTAAAGCATTTTTTCAATGCAGTTGACTAGCCTATATTTACCGTCATTTTAACCTACATTATGAATATTCGTAAAATAAAAAAACTATTTTCCATCCTAAAAAGAATTGTTTAAAATTATTCATACTTTTTTATTTATTTATTTATTTATTTAATCTGACAGAATTAAGGACATAAGGCTTTCTCTTCCGTCCTACCAGATAGCACATATAAATATAAAAAAGAAATACAAACCCTGATGAAAATAATACATATTACATTAAAGCCCTATAGAGGGTCAACAGAGTCAAAAGAATACTATAGAGCTCTCATGGAGCTAATACAAGAAAAAATAAAGAAAAACAGAGATAGCAATGATGATAGTGATAACTGATAATAGTAATAATAATAATAAAAATAAAATAATAATAATAATAAAAATATAATAATAATAATAATAGCAATAATAATAATAATAATTATTATTATAAATACATTACATATTAATTGTCAATTTTACAACAGCGTAGTTACAATATTTACTATATGTCATGGATTAAGCCGAAGTTACGCAACCTGACAGGTGTTCAAAAGCAATTCCATGAACTAGAATGCGATTTATTAATTTAAATTTGAATTTTGATATTGTCCGACAGTCTCTGACATGGTCAGGAAGAGAATTCCAGAGGCGTGGAATCGATATGCTGAAAGATGATACTTTTCTGGGTGTAAAATCCATAATAATTTTGATAATTTTGTGAAAGTGGCCATGCTTCTTTGCTACGATATGAAATAGGAGTATGCAAAATTACAGGCTCCTATCCCAGTATTTTCTGAGAAAAATGTTCCTAAAATACTAATGTTTTTTAATTTAAATTTAATAAATGCTTTTCGGGTTTAACATTTTTTATAAAATCAAGTTTATGAGATAGAAAGATAATCTAAAAGTCAAATGCACCTACAAATATTGTGTTTGTGTATGTGTGTGCTGTATAAATTGTAAATTGATAGATTCAAAAGTTGAAGAGTAATAACAAAATTTCTTCACTAATACACAACAGCCATATGCTCAGATTATTCAGCCCCCTTAATGACCAGCGTTTGATGGAGCTGCGACATAACTACTCTGATAAATTTATCAGGGTTATATGAAGATGTTTGAATGGAGAAACATTTCGTCATTTTTCTAAGTTATTGTAGAATAGCATGAGAAGAGTACGTACTGTAGATACTCGAAAAGAAGCTTCTCTACTGCTTACACTTCAGTTCACGGTCGGTTTGCAGCATTTCTCGCTCTTATCTCACTTCAGTCTGCTTCTATTTGGAATTGCCTCGTCCGGATTTTCCTCACAGCAGTGTTTGGCTGAGTCACATCCTTCGTTACCAACATTTCCCTTATGGAGGTCATAATGCTTGATATGCAGACAGATTTTAAACAAAGCAATTAGCCATTTTTCTTCTTTTAACCAGTTCCTACAAACTAGACAGTACTGCCAAATGAAGACTTTGTCTGTAACACGTGGGCCTAGTGAGTTCCAGAAGGACTATTCCCAAAAGTACTTTTACAGTAATATTTACAGCAATATTGGATTGCAAAAAAGAAAGAACTTTGGACTAGTGAATGGATACCTAGCCTGAAAAGGACAGCAAATTTAGCAGCTGTTCGTTCCGTTCCCGGCAGATCTCTCGACGGTACCCGGCGCAGACATGATGGCTGCCCGGAGATTGAAACTTTAGCACACGTCTTGGGATTCTGTGAACAGGGATTGCTCTTGAGGAACTCTAGACATCATCTTGTAAGATTCAAAATTGCTGCCCCATTAAGAAACAAGGGCTGGATAGTAGAAGAAGAAATCTCCTGTCTAGCTGAAAATGGGTCAACGAGACGAGTAGATATTTTAGCGTACAATGCTGACACTAAACAGGGCATCATTGTGGACCCCACTATACGTTTTGAAGTAGAATGTCATCAGTCAGCCGAGGTCCACCTTGAGAAGAAGTCGATCTATGAGCCTACAGTCAACTATTTCAAGCTGAAATATGCCTTAATTCACGTTGAGGTATTCGGCTTGCTCATAGGTGCTCGAGGGACTATACCAGCTTTTTTCGAAGTATTTCGACGGCAGTTTGCTCTGCCAACATCTCTGAGGGATGACATTGTGATAATTGTGTTAAAAAAATCGTGCCAAATCCTAATTAATCACATGGTGCCACATTAATAGCAATTGTAATTTTTCACGCCCTTTTCTTTGTTTCCCCTCTTTAAAATTTAATATCTATGTTTACATATGTATATACTGAGTCCGTAAGAGCTACCCTCAATGGGGGGCAGTTTAATATTATTATTATTATTATTATTATTATTATTATTATTTAAACATACTGCGAAAAATTACCAAAAATTCTCCTAGGAAACTAGATATCTTATGATGAAAGAGTAGTGGAACGGAGAAAAATTCTCACCGGCACCGGGATTTGAACCCGGGTTTTCAGCTTTACGTGCTGATGCTTCATCCACTAAGCCACACCGGATTCCCATCCCGGTGTCGGATCGAATCATGTCAGTTTTAAGTTCCACCTCTTGGGTTCCCTCTAGTGGCCTGCCCTCTGCACTACCTACGTCATAGATATCTATGAACGTAGGACAATGTCTCCGTTCCATTACTCTTTCATCGCACGATGACGCAGAATATCTGCATGGAAACATCATATGTACTTCGGCACAATAAATAATATATAGGCCTAGATATCTTATGCTGTAGCGGAAAATTGAAAGCTGATTGCTAGAGATGGTGGACTTTCGGAATTACGATAAATGCGAAATGTGTCCAAATGCTGTGAAAATAACATATACTTAATACAAAATTACAATTCAATACATACACATTATTTAATCTCATAAAACACGACATATACAAACAATCTCCCACCACCATAAGAGCAACACACCCCCCACCACTAACGACAGCAATCGCCAGAAATCAAGACGAGCTGGAGCCGCAATAGTTCGAAACACATTGATGATGACACTGCACTGATGTTGAAAAGGGCCCGTCTGTTATTAAGGTACATTACATTCCTTTTTTAAAAACAATTTTGACGTTTAATTTTAAGAAAGTTTTATATAAAAATGTTATTGTACATTTTTTAATCCTTCATAAAATACGAAATTGAGTAATTACAAAATGCGAAACCGTAAGTAATGTCATTAATTTAAGGGGGTTATTCTTTGAGATATTTCAAACAGAATAGTGATATGCGTTACAAGAGCGGTATGTTGACGTTTTCATGTTCGAGGAAAAGATTGAAAAAGCGAAACGTAGTTGAGCTTTTTTAATTTCCGAGAACATGAAAAAAACATACCGCTCGTGTATCGTACATTATTTTGTGCGAAGATCGTTTATTACATACCTGAAAGAGGAATTTCTAATTAGTTGCAATGAAATCTCCATGTTGGTTTCTGTTCAATGACGGCAACTTTTAAAAACTAAAATATCTATCTTCAACATTGTTGCTATAAAATGTTTTCTGTGTTTACTATATTCCAGCAGGCCGTGATATACGTCTGTCTTCCCCTCCCCCCAGTCTATAAATGCGAACTTAAAACAAACGGTAAGGTTATGTAATGATTTATTTTTCATTTTAATATTTTAACAATATTATTTATATAACATATTGCAGTAATAACATCGTCATCTGGAATCTTGTTGATTTTTTCACGGCTTCCTTAATGTTACTTGCATTACAAATGCAGTAACTTTTGTGGTGTTGTAGTTTACTTAATTTTTGCAAATACTTAAAAACAATAATTAACAGTGCAATTTAGGTGAAATTGCAGTGGTAAGTTTCCAATTTATAATTATTACTGTGTTAAACATGTCTAAAAATAATATGTTAAAAGCCTAAAGCAGTAAAATGAATATGGCGCTTAAGCGGTAAGAAGAGGGAAATTGTTATGTGTGTTACGTTGGGAATACTGAATGTGGTATTTCACACTTACCGCGTATTGATTTTGTGCGGAAAGCAAGCAAATACGCACGATCTCGCACAAAAGTTTGTTACAATTTTGCTCGTTTTTTGCTTTCTTTTCGAGATAAAATTATTTTATATGAAATATTTTATAGTGTGTTTTGATAAAGAAATTGATTGAATTCCCAATATGCTCAGTCAGTTTAAGAGACCAGTGTGTTATGATAATAAATGATTGAAAGAATTTTAGTTTTGTCCTTTAAATGTGCAGAAATTTGATCCGAACAAATGCAACTTTTCGTTCTGCAAAGGAATGTTTCAATGTTACATTTGTTCGGGTCAAATTTCTGCACATTTGAAGGATAAAAATAAAATTCTTTAAATCATTTCTTATCATAATACACTGCTCTCTTAAATTAACTGAGCATATTGGGAATTAAGTCAACGGCTTTCCTAAAACACGCTATGAAACGTTTCATATAAAACAATTTTTATCTCGAAAAGGAAGCAAAATTGTATTAGTTTCTTTTGTTTAAAATATCTCAAAGAATAACCTCTTAAAATTAATTAAATTACTTACGGTTCAACCTGTATATTGTGTTTCTACGAAATAAGAGCGAAATTACATATCGTGAAACTTTTTTTTTTTTTTGTAAAAAAAAAATCAGAATCTATCTTAAGGCCCCTCCACATAAGTGTACAGGTTCTTATATTAAATTGATTATAAAATAGTTTGGCCACACTTCTACATTAGCTTTTCCAGTACGAATAGTATAGGAATGTGTCCTACCTGTACCCAGTTTGTTATTATCTGTACCGGTATCTAGAGTTTTCAACTAATCTGTCTGGTGCTGGTGGTAGAATATTAGCTGTCTCTGCGATCTCTTTACGTAAGGTTTAAGCATGTGGCTATGTTGTAAACTGAAATTATGTTTTATTTTAAAGCTATTATTGTTTTATCCCATAAATATAAATAAATATATATATAATATTTTTTTTCTAAAGTGTTTATATAATGTATATCTTTTTAATGGTTCAACATAAATAAATAATTTTGGTATATAACATTCTCCATATGTAGGGGATCATTTTCGCGAACGAAGATTTACCCTAGGTCAATTTGTAAAGGAGTTAGATCGGTCCAATTTTTTTTACAAAAAAATTGTGGGCCCCCAAATTCGATTCCCAAGTTTGAATTATATAAATTGCTTAGTTTACTATAAGAATCATGACACTAAGTTTGAAAGACATTAAACGAAAAATGTGAATTTTTGTCCTGAGTCTATGAATACCGAAATAATAGACCTATAGCTTATTTATTTTGCTATTCTTATTTTCATGTAGATATTTTACGAAATTCATGTCTTATTCTCATAACTATTACTTTATTATTATTGTTTATGATAATCATTAGGCCTATTATTATTATTATTATTATTATTATTATTATTATTATTATTATTATTCTGTATTGTATTGTTTTGATATTTAAATTGAAAAAGTTTTAATAGTTTGATTCATTTAATAAGCCTATTAATCTATAGCTAGCTTGAATGATTTACAATTTAACCCCCACTCCTTGGCTTATATACAAGGAAAGTATTTTATCATGGACCAAGATCCGCAATTGTCTCACAGTAGCGCCACCAGTAAGTCTTCAAGTATGTTTGAACGAAATCGACCGTGGAATATTACCAGTTCACATGGTTCTTTCTTGCTAGTCTCTCTAATAATATACAGTAAACGTCTGGGCCGGCTTTCCTTTTATTTCTAAGTTTGTAATTACTTCGCCGCCAATTTACTCTCTTTTGTTTCATTCCAAACTTTGTGGGGTGACGTCATCATCGAATGATTACATTTCAGATTACATATTATTAGTCAGTTTCTTGTATGAATTTGGTCTTCTTTAGCGATGAAGAGAAAGGGACTTTACAAGATTCTGTTAGAGATATGTAATATCGAGTCTGGACGCTGTCGAGAAACTGTGCTTTAAAGACTTTAAAAAATCTTGCATAACGTCATGTCTGACAGTAGGGAATAGTGAAATAGATTTAATGAGGAATTTCATGTGACTTAGAATGACTCCTATCTTTTGAACATATTAAATTGGTGCAAAAAATCGTAACGTTTCTTTTATTAAATCCAAAATTATTTATTTTTCGTAAACGAATCGGTAATATATTCTTCTCCATTGAATGATATTAAAGAAAAAAATTCTTTCCAGACCTGGTATAGAAGCCGAGACCTTTGGCTAAGCGCACCAACGCTCTACCACCGAGCTATCCAGGAATGATACACGACCACGGGACTTTATTGCACTATAATCTTCTCAATAAGAAGATGCTTACTAAGTTTGTTTTTGAATACTGATAAATTCCGACAGTGTCTGATGTCACTGGGTAGATCTATGCATTATAAAAACGCTTTAAAAATCTTGCATAACGCCATTTCTGACAGTAGAGAGTAGCGAAATAGATTTAATGAGGAATTTCATGTGATTTAGAATGACTCCTATCTTTTGAACATATTAAATTGATGCAAAAATTCGTAACGTTTCTTCTATTAAATCCAAAATTATTTATTTTTCGTAAACGAATCGGTAATGTATTCCTCTCCATCGAATGATAGTAAAGGAAAAAATTGTTTCCGGACCGGGTATAGAAGCCGAGACCTTTGGCTAAGCGCACCAACGCTCTACCACTGAGCTATCCAGGAACGATACACGATCACGGGACTTTATTGCACTATACTCTTCTCAATAAGAAGATGCTTAACTAATTTTGTTTTTGAATACTGATCAATTCCGACAGTCTCTGATGTCACTGGGTAGGGTATTCCACAAGCGTAATAGCGAGATAGTGAATGATGATGATTACATTGGGTTTTTTTAGTTGTTTAACGACGCTGTATCAACTACGAGGTTATTTAGCGTCGATGAGATTGGTGATAGCGAGATGGTATTTGGCGAGATGAGGCCGAGGATTCGCCATAGATTACCTGGCATTCACCTTACGGTTGGGGAAAACCTCGGAAAAAAACCAGATAATTAGCCCAAGCGGGGATCGAACCCGCGCCCGAGCGCAACTTCAGACCGGCCGGCAAGCGCCTTAACCGACTGAGCCACGCTTTTGGTGTTTTATGTGCTGGAATGGGTAGTCTGCTGCTATTTTGCGTGCGTGTGTAGAGATTGTGATACGATGACAACTGAAGCGGGATGCAAGGTAGGTAGGTGTAGAGATGTGAAGGACTTGGAAAATGGAACATGGGGATAAAAATTTCTACATTCGTTAAGCGGAAGCCAGATGATGAATGAAATGAGGGAGAAATGAAGGTGTTGGTGGAATGAAAGGGGAAACGGGAGTACCCCGATGTCTGCAACGTCTGCTTTGTTCACCAAAAAGTCGACCTAGACCTGACCAAGGGTCAAACCCGGGCTACCTGGATGGGCGGACACAGCTATTACTAACGATGATGATGAAGATGATGATAATAATACTTACTTACTTATTGGCTTTTAAGGAACCCGGAGGTTCATTGCCGCCCTCACATAAGCCCGCCATTGATCCCTATCCTGAGCAAGATTAATCCAGTCTCTACCATCGTATTCCACCTCCCTCAAATCCATTTTAATATTATCTTCCCATCTACGTCTCGGCCTCCCCAAAGGTCTTTTTCCCTCCGGCCTCCCAACTAACACTCTATATATGCATTTCTGGATTCGCCCATACGTGCTACATGACGTGCCCATCTCAAACGTCTGGATTTAATGTTCCTAATTATGTCAGGTGAAGAATACAATGCGTGAAGCTCTGCGTTGTGTAACTTTCTCCATTCTCCTGTAACTTCATCCCTCTTAGCCCCAAATATTTTCTTAAGAACCTTATTCTCAAACACCCTTAATCTCTGTTCCTTTCTCAAAGTGAGAGTCCAAGCTTCACAACCATATAGAACAACCGGAAATATAACTGTTTTATAAATTCTAACTTTCAGATTTTTTGACAGCAGACTAGATGACAAAAGCTTCTCAACCGAATAATAACAGGCATTTCCCATATTTATTCTGCGTTTAATTTCCCCCTGAGTGTCATTTATATTTGTTACTGTTGCTCCAAGATATTTGAATTTTTCCACCTCTTCGAAGGATAAATCTCCAATTTTTATAGTTCCATTTCGTACAATATTCTGGTCACGAGACATAATCATATACTTCGTCTTTTCGGGATTTACTTCCAAACCTATCGCTTTACTTGCTTCCAGTAAAATTCCCGTGTTTTCCCCTAATCGTTTGTGGATTTTCTCCTAACATATTCACGTCATCCGCATAGACAAGCAGCTGATGTAACCCGTTCAATTCCAAACCCTGGACTTTCCTAATGGCATACTCTAGAGCAAAGTTAAAAAGTAAAGGTGATAGTGCATCTCCTTGCTTTAGCCCACAGTGAATTGGAAACGCATCTGACAGAAACTGACCTATACGAACTCTGCTGTACGTTTCACTGAGAAACATTTTAATTAATCGAACTAGTTTCTTGGGAATACCAAATTCAATAAGAATATCATATAAAACGTCTCCCTTAACCGAGTAATATGCCTTTTTGAAATCTATGAATAACTGATGCACTGTACCCTTATACTCTCATTTTTTTCTCCATTATCTGTCGAATACAAAATATCTGGTCAATAGTTGATCTATTACGCCTAAAACCACATTGATGATTCCAAATAATTTCATTTACATATGGAGTTAATCTTCTCAAAAGAATATTGGACAAAATTTTGTACGACGTCAACAAAAGTGATATTCCTCGAAAGTTACTACAGTTAGTCTTGTCCCCCTTCTTAAAGATAGGTACGATAATGGACTCCTTCCATTGTTCTGGTACAATTTCTTTTTCCCAAATAGCAAGTACAAGCTTATAAATTTCGTTAGATAATGCGCTTCCACCCTCTTGTATTAATTCTGCTGGAATTTGATCGATACCTGGAGACTTATAATATTCTGAATAATAATAATAATAATAATAATAATAATAATAATAATAATAATAGTAGTCTAATAATAATAATAATAATAATAATAATAATAATGACAATTTATTATAATATCTCCCAGTTTGAAAGAGAAAATAAAGAGTGGGATGTGTTGCACTCGAGAATTGCCAAAGGTCAAAGACGTCCGCTGCATTACAGGGGCTGACTCGTCCTCTGCTACTCCCACGAGGTTGAGCAGCGCTGGTGCAACAATACTGGCTTGATGACACAATTAAGCTTAATGGTAAATTTTAATTGAGAGCTTGCGAATCTCGTCACAGCAGACGCGCGGGCGGGCGGAGCGTTGCGGTCCTGTGTGGGCTCCAGCTATCCATTTCACTCTCGATAAATTGCGAGAGGTTCCACGTTTGAATACCGCTACGTGTTACTTCACTTGAAGCAGGTATGTAGGCCTACTCCAAGCTTACTACGCTTGTTTGATTAGTTTTATATTCGGTTATATACAGGGTGATTCACAAAATTCTCTCCCGGTTTATGGAGGCGATTCTTGAGGTTATTTGGAACAAAACAATGTAAATAAATTAATGGGGTCACATTGATAATGACGGAGTTACAACACATTTTCGAAACGCGTCATAGTGAATGGAGCGCTAGCTTCAGGATCAACAATAAGCATAACTTGTATGTCTGGGGAGACGATAATCCCTATGCCATGTTAGAATCTACTGGGTGTTCATTTCAAAGTGTGTCATGACGTCACTGTTGTTGGGTCACCGATTTGAAGCGAGTTTCAGCGTATATGTTAGACAAGTTGCCTATTATTTAAGGCGTTCTTCAATCTGAACTTGAGAACGTGTACGGTATAACTTGAACGTCGTAGCAACAGATGGCGGTCTGTACGGTCTGTGTGCTACCATAACCTCTTTCGAACTGTGTTTTGCGCCGGCAAGTTGTACGCAGGGTATTTGTTATCATCGTTTGCGTACGGTAACATTCCACAACACAAATCAAATGCTCCGTGTCCATGTTGACCGTCGAAGTTAATGTCAACAAATACGTAAGTAATCGTCTTAACCCTCTCCCCATATCCCGACAGTACGTATTTCCAAACAGTTCACATTCCTGCCACTACCGGCGTTACCGTACGTATCGGTACGTACTCTTCAGAATGAACGCCGTACTTGCTAGGCAGCTTTTCTGCCTCTTAGGTTATACACCTCTGCGGAAGTGTAGGAAGATTGAATTCTCTAGGCTCATCGGCTAGCCACATGACGGCATACAGCGAGCCATGACACATTTTGAACTGAACACCCAGTATAAGTCCCGTCGCTCTAATTTCCGGCAGCCAATCACGTTGCAGATCGGCTACAGTTAAACGTGTGTGTCTTGTGATTCGCTGATAAAGATGTTAAGCATTTCCTAAGGCTGGATAAATATTAAATATATAATCACCCGCCATTTTGGCTCTTTGTTGACGTTCGCAGAAAGCACACGAGGACGTTATTTGCCGCTCAATTATTTGCTGAATTACAGTGCGTTTGATTTATTATCATAGAAGCTACGACATGATATTTAACGGTGTGGCAAATAGATCCCTCGTCTGGTAGCTCGGCAACGAAAGAACAAAAATAGCGAACGATACTACCTATCTAGCCTTTATAGAGCGTATACTGTCTCAGTGTGTAAAGTGGTATTCTGGATGACCAGCAGCTGGGGCCGTTCATTTTCCCTGGACACTTAACTGGTGAGATGTACCTTCACTTTTTACAAGAACAGTTACCACAGCTTCTTGAAGAGGTTCCTTTGGCAAGAAGACGCCAGGTGTACTTAAAACATGATGGAGCGCCTGCTCGCTTCTACTTACTTACTTACTGGCTTTTAAGGAACCCGAAGGTTCATTGCCGCCCTCACATAAGCCCGCCATTGGTCCCTATCCTGAGCAAGATTAATCCAGTCTCTATCATCATACCCACCTCCCTCAAAACCATTTTAATATTATCCTCCCATCTACTTCTCGGCCTCCCCAAAGGTCTTTTTCCCTCCGGCCTCCCAACTAACACTCTATATGCATTTCTGTATTCGCCCATGCATGCTACATGCCCTGCCTAAATAATAATAATAATAATAATAATAATATTCGAAAGATTTTCTTTACGAAAATTGTATCTTCCGACTATTTTGGTGAAATAAAGACATCGTTACAATATTTTAAATCGATGCCAAATTACACATTTATTTTCTTTTGTACGAAGAAGGGACCCGAAGGCTTATACAACTAATAAATAATAATAATAATAATAATAATAATAATAATAATAAGGAGCATTCTAAATTAAATGAAGCATAGTCACTTAAAATAACATTTAAAGTAAATCTAATTTGTATCTTAACCCTAAGTTCGAACTAAGACCCATGAGTGTGACAGGTTCATACCTGCACAAGTATCTTTCGGCACTACACTTTTTTCGCTGTCAACTCACTCACTGCTCTGATTCTACCTGATTTCACTAACACTTCTAACCATTACACTGTTCAAATACTTTGCACAGCCACTTTACTGGCACCAAAACACTTCACTTACACAATAGACTTCACTGACACTACACACTTCACTGACACAACACACTTCCTCATTGATAGAACACTTCAATAACAAGATATCAATTACACCCTTTAAGTATTGTGTATAATATACTACCGTCTATTAGTAAAGTCCTTAAGCCTATTTTTAAATACATTTTTGGTTATTGATAAAGCCTTTAGTAAGTCAGCAGGTAAAGCATTCCAGTCCCTGACTGGAGGACATAGCTGAAGATCATTGCTTAAGTTACATGTTTGTTGAGTCAATCTGTCGAACAGCGTCACATTGTATTTAAGATCTGAGTTTCTACACGTGATTTTGTTCAAACATGTCAAGGACCTATTGCAATTTTTCCTTGAATTTCCTCATATACGCCTTATGGCTAGTTTTCTTCTCTGCCTTTCAAGTGATGCATTTAGTATAGATTCGAGGCGTTTCCCTAGTTCTATATAACTTCTGTGTTTCCTATATCCTGTGTGTTGCCTATATGCAGGGCAGTCCGGAAAATTATTGATTGACTCTCGTAATAGAAACTTAGCTACTTTCACTGAAAACAGATTCGAAGATTGCTACAGAGTATTTGGAAAATTGGGAATCAACTTTCAGGCAGCAGATGTAGATTTATTGCATGTAATAGGAAGGGCTGGCTATTGTCTGAGATTTGGAGAATTCTCGTTTGAAAATCTTCGTTTGACTAAGCTAAGTCCATAAACAGTAGCAGGTGACACACCTTTCGGGCACCTCAGACTATGTTAATGCCTACCCATGCGTTATGAGGGGGGAGTTGGATTGTGATGCATGAATGGGTGATGTATCATACATGACAATGCCGGCACGTGGCTCAATTGACATATCATGTCTGGAATCATTTTTAATATTTCCTACAAGGACAGTCTTTCGGAGACAGCTTGTCCTCCCCCGTCCTCTGTCTGCAAGGAAGTACAGAATGTTCGCAAGTTTTGACACTGTTATGCAGCTTTGAAGTCTGGGTGGTCGCGAATACTTTGTGATTAGTTCAATTGAAGGACTCTTGGTAGAGTAAGCCTGCTGTTGAGTGTGCTTCACCTTACCTCAAAATAAATTAAGTTTTCTCCAGAATTATAGCAGATAGACAAACAACATCTTCACCAATCATAAAAAAGATCCTGTGGAGTTGATTGATACCCACAGTAAATGATCAGAATTATTTTATTTTAGTTATCAAAAACACTGGTTTACAAAAAGGGCGGCCGGGTAGCTCAGTTGGTAGAGCAGCTGGTTACGGACTGGAAGGTCCGGGGTTCGATCCCAGGTGGTGATAGGATTTTTTCTTGTTGCCAAACTTCCAGCATGGGGCTCTACCTCCATGCTCCCCAAGTGCCTTCATGGCATGTAACGGGGATACCTTAAAAAACATTTGGCTGCTACTGAGGAAATTTCAAGTATTTTATACTGAAATCGATGTGGTGATTCTATAAATCTGTAATACGATTTATCATAGAACGCCAGGTTTTTTAGTTGTAGGTCAGGAACATTAATTCTAAATCTTACTATTCAGTATACAGTATACCTGTACTGTAAAGTGAGATATGAATTGAGCTTAGTTTATATATTCTTTTCATTATTTTAAATACATTTATAAAAAGATATACACTTACAATATGTAATAAGCACTAAAAACTCTGTTAAAAGTGCTTGAGACCTTCGCTTTTCAGCTTATGATGGCATGTGGTTGATCGCTGTAGCAACCTCCAGAAATCATCCATCATGCTCAGACCGTATTGATCCTGGTACCTGGATTCCATCGTTGATATGTCCTAATAGAACCTCTCACCATGTTTGTCACTTACAGCGCCGAGATTTTATGGAAAAAAGTCAAGGTGTGAATGAAGAAAGTGCATTTTTAAAGACATGCAACAATCTAGATTCTGAAATGCTCTAAGCATGTTATATACTAGCTCAGCATAATAATCAGCTTGATAATTTCCTAAAAACCTAATTGATAATAGTACAAATGTGTCCCGAACTTAGAGTTCAAGAGCACTCAGTTTTGATCTGAATGTAATGTCACACATCATAATTGAAAATTAAAAATGTTATTATTTTAAAATTGTGACGTGATAGAAAAAAAGGACTTCAGATCTGTAATCGGCACACCCAAATTAGGGTTGGTACACTTGTTTTTGTTTAGTAGCAAAATCACTGTACACCATTGTACCATTTTCTTAGAAAATATTTGTCAGAACTTAATGAAAAATTTTATACACATTGTTCATTAGTAGTTTAACATTGGGAATGAAAGTTTTTTTTTAACATAAAGCTTCAATTATTATTTTTGTTAAATTATTAACTTAATAAAAGTATGATTATTATTAAGTCAATAATATATTAAAACCAATACGTACAGTACTTAAAACTTTGTCAAAAAAATTACCTACAATATCGAATTATTAATAAACAACGTGAATAACCTTTTTCATTAAGTTCTGAGAAAATGATATCAGATGAAAAAAAGGAAAAGAAAAACTCAATTCAATATTAAGCAAAATCTAGCTTTCAGGTAAAGCTACCTGTGGAGAAGACTTGAATAAATTCAAGATTAAAATTGTTTCGGGGCCGGGTATCGATCCCGGGACTCTTGGCTTAACGCATCAACGTTCTACCGACTGACCTACCCAGGAACTTCACCAGACATCGTCTCAATTTTTTCCACATAACTCGAGTGGGCTGACAAGAGCCAGAAACCCACATCGAGTGCTTCACAGGGATCTTTACCTGAAAGCTGGATTTGCATAATATAATATACACATTACTGTAGATACTTTAACAGAAAACCACAATTTCAAGTAGATTAAGCATAATAATTATGTTATGTTGCGAGACACACATTTCGCCACTAATGACTGGATAAAGTGGAGGCAGATTGGATGGTGAGAAGAGCCAAAGAATACAGACCTTTAGATGGAAACACAGGAACAGGAAGGGTTTTTTACTTGGTTATTTAAGTACGCTGTATCATCTACTAGGTTATTTAGCGTCGATGTGATTGGTGATAGTGAGGTGAAATTTCGCGAGATGAGGCCGAGGATTCGTCATAGATTACCTGACAAACAGGAAGGTTTCTAATAGATGGGCGGATAGGCGGAGAGTGGATGCACATTTTCAGAGAAAGACGCTTGACAGGGGGAACAAATGGCATGCATTTTTTTATTATCTAATTTAATAAACCCTATTTCACCCTGAGATATATTAGGGTTATAGTTGGCATCAAAATACATATTTTATAACTAGGGAGCGGATTTTATGTGCTAAAAATTTAAATATATTTATTTTTTGTTTAAAAAAAAATATTTTTAAAAAATATGACAAAAATACCTTACTTAGCTTGAAAAAAAAAGTTACTAGGTACTCACCAACTACACTTGAGTGCTAGTAGTTGGCCGATAATTGCAGTGAACAACAAAGGTCATCTCCAAATTCTCCATCACAAATGCATGCCCATTATCTCTGAATAACGACTTATACTGTGAAAACGATCTTTCCACATCACAGGACGTCGGACGTGCATATTTAAAGAGAGGAATGTCACAAACACAAACACCGTCAATTTCACCTACAGGCACATCCTCCAATACTTCAGCAACTTTACACATTTTTTTATATCCACTGTTTTTCCCAAACACATTCTGGAATTTGTCCCTTAGTACTTGTACTTCTGAACCTGGTAGCGAGTCTAGTTTAATTTCCACGGCACGCACCTCCCTGTTTCAGACAACAGGTTTTTGGATGTTTCGATTTTTTTTATGGAGTCACACAAAAATTTAGATTTGCTAATAGGAAAGCCAAATCGTTTTTTAAAAAACCATCTTTCAGTATATCTTGAAGGATATCGATTGGCGAAGCCCAATAACAGGGAATCACAACAAGACGTATTGCCTTACTTGATGGACATGAGCGAGAGGTGAGAGATTTGTTTAAATTAAATAATGTTCATACTCGAGCTCTTATCTTATCTTGTGTTTCACAAACAAAGCGTGGAATGAAATCATCTTCAGCAACAATAAACATTCCTAATTATGTGTTGCAAGATCTCTCCTCCTTGTCCATGTTAATTTATTCTCGAATAATAACACTGATATGCTACCTAGCAGTTCTCAGAACTTGTGGCAATACTACTACGAAAATGGATCACGGATACACTACACAGCGCTTAGAAACACGAAGCAACCAAGAATTCTTAAAAAGATAACGTACTTTTGAGTGACATAATTGATTTAGTTCTAAAATGTTTGAAAGTTCTTGTAAAAAAATTATTTAAGTAAAAAAATTCGAATATTTATGTGTTTATAATAGATTTCCTTAAAATATGAATTTACATAATTTTTTGTGAAAATATGTGTTTCTATGTGAAATAAAATTCGGGTTTTAAACTTGAAACTTCATGTTCGGAATTTTTAACTTTGTTAATTGTACGATGAAAGAGTGATGGAACGGAGAAAAATTCTCTCCGGCGCCGGAATTTGAACCCGGGTTTTCAGCTCTACGTGCTGACGCTTTATCCACTAAGCCACACCGGATTCCACCCCGGCGTCGGAAGAATCGTCTCAGTTTTAAGTTCCAACTCTTGGATTCCCTCTAGTGGCCGCCCTCTGCACTACGTCATAGATGTCTATGAACCTAGGACCGAAGTCCACACATGTGCTGAGGTTCACTCGTAATGAGTGACTATTTGGCCGGGATCCGACGGAATAAGCGCCGTCTTAAATCACGAAGTGATTTACGCTATCATATATATTATTATAATGTACCGAAGTACATATGATATTTCCATGCAGATATTCTGCGTCATCATACGATGAAAGAGTGATGTGCTGAGGTGCACTCGTAATGTGTGGACTTCGGTCCTAGATTCATAGACATCTATGACGTAGTGCAGAGGGCGGCCACTAGAGGGAACCCAAGAGTTGGAACTTAAAACTGAGACGATTCTTCCGACGCCGGGGTGGAATCTGGTGTGGCTTTGTGAATAAAGTGTCAGCACGTAGAGCTGAAAACCCGGGTTCAAATCCCGGCGCCGGAGAGAATTTTTCTCCGTTCCATCACTCTTTCATGTATGATGACGCAGAATATCTACATGGAAATATCATATGTACTTCGGTACATTATAATAATTATTTGTTAATTGTGTTTTATTACACGCAAGAACATTTAATTACATAGGAATCCGCTCCTTATTTATAACCAATAAACAATAGTAAAGTGATAACATAAAATAGTGGTCACAGTTACAATTGACATGAATTATGTAGAAGCATTCACATTAGTGAAAGAATGGCCCCTGTTAAAGATTAATGAGATGTTTGAGGAATAATCAATGCAAAAGATATACAAGAATGTCTAACCGTATGGCATGAATTTCTACATCAGAAGAATAATAAGACGAATTTGTAATTGTCACTTGTTACTGCCTTTTGACGTCTTGTCTTTGCCACATATACTTGGAAGATTCCTAATTTTCCTGTAGTTCATAACGTAGTTGCAGTTGGTGGCATAACGGATTCTGTTTTCTTGAGCGTGCACTGAATTCTGTGAACACTGTAGCGTCTGTGCGATGAGCAATGTTATTCGGGCAACAGCATTTATGTGCAAGACATCCTGGCTGGCGCATGTACGTGATAAGCATCAATGCACCTGTCAGAGGTCGCAGGGAACGAATTCGATATTTCATAAATATACGACAGTTCTTTCTGACTGTCTGGACAAATAAACTACGTATTTATTCATAACTTTTACGTAAGTGTCTCAAGTATCGTAATTTACTTTGGTGAGAGCAATTTTGACAGAATTTGCGAAGACGTCAGTCATAAGAAAATTTGGAAGTCGACGTGTTTACATCTGAATTTAGGTCACGGGTTTGTTCTTTTCAATTTGCCTTTCAGAAGACTGCTATATTAAGCTGCATTCTTATTTGTTGACGTAAGGGGAAAATCGATTAATATCGATCCTTCCACGTTCCCAAAAGATCGTATCGTTATCTTTATCTCAGTTGATTTCATTTTAATCCTTTTCTTTTTGTTAGCCTCCAAACACAAAGCATTTATTTATAACATTTTCGTGACTGAACTATTGTAAGTGTGTAAGTGACTTCGCCGAAGATAGTTTTGACAAAAATTGGCGAAGATGTAGTCATAAGAAAATTTTATGCTGGGTAACTTTCGGTGTTGGACCCCGGACTCATTTCACCGGCATTATCACGTTCACCTCATTCAGACGCTAAATAACCTGAGATGTTGATAAAGCGTCGTAAAAAAAAGAATTTTAAGTGTTTGTCTTGACTCTGAATTTTTGCCACTGGTTTGATCTTTTCAAAAAACTACTGTAGTAAACTCTATTCCTTTTCGTTGACCTCAGGTTAAGTAACGAATTTAAGAATGATTGTGGGTAAAGAAATTACTCATATTGTTCTGCTTCATTCATTATTTAATCTTGGTTAAGATAGAGCTGAAAGAGTTCCAGAATCAAATGTTATTGAAAGAAAAGGCTGAAGAGTTGAAGTCTATTCAAAGAAAGATCAGAGAACTTCAGAAACAAGTCTGATGACATCGTAACATGACTGAAATGTAATTAATGTTTTTTCAGTGGTAACTAAAATACAAATAATTTTTAGTTCACGTTTTCGGTAGACACCCTGATTTGAAGTGGAGGATGACATAGCGATATCAATATTTGTTTATTTATTCATTCATTCATTCATAGTGTTCTGTCCAAGGATAGGTCTTTTCCTACAAACTCACCCATTTTCCAATCTTTCCTCTTTTCCGCCTTTTTTTTTAGTCAGCACATACGATCTACGTGTTTTAGTGTTGTCTATTATCTGATATCTTCCTGTGCTCCAAACTTTTTTTCCGTTCACAATTCCTTCCAGTGCATCCTTCACTTAGGAAAATATTTGGTGCTAAGAGGGATGAAGTTACAGGAGAATGGAGAAAGTTACACAACGCATAACTGCACACATTGTATTCTTCACTTAACATAATTAGGAACATTAAATCCAGACGTTTGCGATGGGCAGGGCATGTAGCACGCATGGATGAATCTAGGAATGCATATAGAGTGTTAGTTGGAAGACCTGAAGTGGAAAAGACCTTTGGGGAAGGCAAGGCGTAGAAGGGAGGATAATATTAAATTGAATTTGAGAGGAGTGGGATATGATAGTAGAGACTGGATTAATCTTGCTCAGGATAGGGACCGATGGCGAGCTTATGTGAGAACGACGATGAACCTCTGTAAGTAAGTAAGGAAGCATTTTTCACTATGCAGTTTTTTCTTAGCCAGTGACCAAGCCAATTTATTTTTCTCTTCCTGATAAGTTTCTACATTATTCTTTCTTTACCCACTCTTTCAACATAGCTTCATTTCTTATTTTGTCTGTCCATTTTACTTGCTACATTCTTCTCCATATTCACATTTCAAATGCATATCAATATTTTGGTACACCAATAATAATGTACTTTAATTTTTCTTTACAGGAATGAGATGGGTGTTACTAGCATTGAAAAATACTTCAAGAGGAACAGCCTACAAGAACTGGTGAGTAGACCCTAAATAATTTTTCACCCTCTTGCATAATTGAAGGGTTCAGAGCCATAGTGGGCCAAGCGCCATATATTAAAAACGGAGAAAACGAGGGTTAAATTGATTACCATAATTCAACGAAACATTATAGCAAGTAAGATAAAGTATGCATATTAAAACTAAATGGTATGCCAATATTCATTAAACTATGGTATTCACTTAACTTTAACCCTTGATTTCTCCGTTTTTAATAAATGGCGCTTGGCCCACTGTGGCAATGGCTTAATATAAGTGTTTGAAAAATTGCTGATGTCTGCCTATATTTAAAGACGATAAAGAGAATAGAAGCATAAATTGAGCACGTTAAGCAAAGGACTGTTTTACAAGCATTAAAAAATCATGAACGAAGATTTTTTATGATGAAAATAGCTTCGGTTGTATTAAGTCTGAACGTATGATGCTAAATACCAAGGTACCTAGAACCTTTCCATTGAATTATTGCATCTCCAAAGTTACCACAGGATCACTGATCCTGAAAAGTGTGTTTTATGCTCTGGCCGGGATTCGAAACCAGTACATGTTAAGCAGAACGTAGAGAATTGTACATACTATTATTTATTTGAATCGGATATTAATATTATGTATATAATTTTGCTGTGTTCCAAGTTTCTATGCTTGGGACTTCGAAATACAAGATAGGATGTAGCATTGATTTTCCGGGGGTCAGTAACCTCTCCCTGTTTCCGCAGCCATATCTGCGTGGTGCCATGGATACGGCCTGTAAACAACACCCAGTAGATTATAGTGATTAGACCCTGTAGTGTTTTCCTTGCAGTTCGGTAGACCTACTACAAAAATCCTTTAGTATTGTAGCCGAAAGTACCTACTAGTGACTGTCATTAATGTGTAAAACTTTGTAGAAAATTATGTTGGTAGATCGTCTGTTTTTGTCTCATATCTGCACTAAAATATTTCTATTTAATTTCGAGCTATTCCTATTAGCCTATCATTGTAACTAACTTTCTGTTAGTAATTTAATTTAATTTATTTAAATTTAAATATACAGAATAAAGAATATAATTAAATACAGAATAAAGAATATAATTACAAACAAACAAGAGAAATAGAAATAAAATAATACAAACAATATAAAACAGGAGATACAGTAGTATTAACAAAATTTGAGACCGAATGAGCAGCGCTCGTGTTCGGTCGCAGTTCAGATATAATATTAATAGGGCTATAAGAGAATATAAAATAAAATAAAATAAAATAGGAAATAGAATTAAAATTACAGTTACAGAAATTATATAATACAATATTAATATAAGATAAATATAGAAAATAAAAAAAATAACAATGAAAATAAATAAGTAAAATAAAAAGGAAATAAAATTTAAATTACAGCGGCAATAGAATTATATAATATAATATTAACACTAGAGAAGAATAATATCGCACGTGAAAAGTAGGACTATATATATATATATATATATATATATATATATATATATATATATATATATATATATATGCATATTTTTTTTTTTTCAAAATTATAGAATACAATATATAATATAGGTTGATTAATTCATACACATAGGCTATAAATTTATTTAATCAAATTGAAGATATTAACACGTTTCTAATTTTCTTGTTATATGTTAGTGGGTTACATGTTAGAAGTTCTGGGTGTTAGTAGTATTAGTATTATTTTATTTAACATTGTTTTCACCTGCAGAAGTTACGAAAGTTGAAATTCTACATGGGGAAGGAAAGACTGACGAATTTTGCCTGGACTCCTTTAACAGGGACACACAGGTCCACACCTGTGGAGTAACGGTTAGCGCATCTGGCCGCGAAACCAGGTGGACCGGGTTCGATTCCCGGTCGGGGAAAATTACCTGGTTGAGGTTTTTCCGGGGTTTTTCCTCAACCCAATATGAGAAAATGCTGGATAACATTCGGTGTTGGACCCCGGACTCATTTCACCGACATTATCACCATCTCATTCAGACGCTAAATAACCTAAGATGTTGATAAAGCGTCGTAAAATAACCTACTAAAAATAAAAAAACAGGGACACGATCATACCCTGGAACTCAAATTCGTAGTACCGATTATTAACGTGAGACAACACGGCTATTCGGTAGATGCAAAACTCGCCTTATCCATATTAAATGATTTTTCACAAAAAAAAAAAAAAAAAACTCCTGAAACCTGATCACTAAAATAGGAAAAATATGATGTTAGATTAAATTGCATGATACTATCAAACCCCTATTTTGTGGAAAATCAAAACCCAAAAAAAAAAAAAAAATATGGGCATAAACTGAATTTTATTTTTGATAAGGATAGTTTTAAAGAAATTAAACTAATTGTATGATAGTATATCGTCGTTGTTCCTGCAATAACTCCTATGTGACATATTTATCGATTTTCAGATTTTTGGTCCATTAAATAACTTAAATAGTGATACAGCAAATAATAAAATCTCCTATATGTAATTATAGTTCTTTGTTTAAAAAATGTAAGAATTCACAGTCTCCTTTGTACGGCTGCCATAGGATGAATAAATGTTTTTTTTTCTTCCTACTGAAAAATTTTATATTTTTCACATAGGAGTTATTGCAGGAACAACGACGATATCTGAATATAACTTTCTTATCTGATAATTGAAGTTGCAGAATGAAACATTGTCCTACAAATTCATTACAAAGAACATTCCAAATTTGTATTGAAATAAAACAGATGAAATATACAAAACTTTGAAGAAGAAAAAAACAATCCTTCATTTCAGTACAAGACAAGTTTTTCTTGATTCTTTTCATTAAAGATGCATAAACCCAGGGATAAGAACAGATTTGCTCAGAACTTTATGGAAGGTTCATGCAGATAAAATTACTCAGACATGCTATCTACTGTCCGTCCAAGTGGTTATGTCGCAGGATCGTAGAAAGGGAGGAATCACGTGATAGCTAATTACTTAACGAGGCCCTTTTATTTAAGTTATTTTAAACGGTTGCATAATATTACGTAGACGTCCAATTAATTCCTAACAGAAATTAATGTTTTCAGAAAAGAGCTAAGAAAGCCCAGCCACTAGTCTTTACAGTATAGCGAGCAGAAGCAGGTGGGGGAAATCGGGATGCGACGTAGGCAAACGGACGATAGTACCTGTGCAAAAATATGATTCAATATTGGAAGTTTTCGTCACTGGAAAACGCGAACATATTTCTGAAACTTACTATAATCACTAACTCAGTATTGCGGCCTTGGTTCTGTGTGGAGGACAGTTGGAACTTCGTTAGTAGAAGGGGTGGGAGTGAAGTACATTAAAAAAACTCAGGTACAATAAAAGTTGAAGTAAAAATAAAATGATGTCCCAGTACGTGCGTCGTCTACTTAACTCCAGTAATATTTAATCTTGTGGTCTCCTGGGACAAACCTGCAGACCTCGAAAGTAGGGGAAATATGACGTCAGCCTCACTCTACTTCTATTGGGGATGATCGACTTCCGCGTAGAGTTGTTTACAATCTCTGGCCGTCAAAGGTCCATCAGTAATGTAATTTTCAAAAAGGATTGTAATAAATTCATTGTATTTATAATGCGTTATCTCATTTCAAGGTTTACAATTATGCTTGATTTCTTGTCGGTAGTTTCTTTGAGATTTCTTTGCACCTAACCTGCTATAGATTTTCGAAAACTTTCCTCCTATCATCACCTACAGAAACATAAATTTATAGCATTTAAGTAATGAACCTTGAAAGTCGCTATTAATTTGAATTCAAAATGAACACGAGTGACGTCCTTAATTTTAGAGTATATAAATTAATAATCAATATACAGTTCATAATAATGAATTTACCCGAAAGTTTTTGCAGTCCATAATTCTTAATATGGGCTTTGTTGAAATGTGGTTTAATATTGAAATGACGAGTAGAAATAAATTGGATGGGACACAGTAAACAAGCAATTCTTTCGTTTTGAACAACAAAATAATATTCCCATTTCCTTTGTAAGTAGCATTTCTTCACGGGTTTAGGTTTTGCCATGTTCCAGTTCTCTTTAAACTGCAGTACGCGTATTGTGTATTTATTTATGTATTTATTTATATTTATTTATATATTTATTTATTTGGCTGGAGTGCGTTACAATGTTGAATGACGGCATTGACATCCGGTCATATAGCTATCACTCACTTATCAACGTAAATTTATTTATCGTCCTATTACTAGTAAAACCAATAGGCCTAATACAAGTTTTGTAAAAGTAGGAATTAAATAGTACATTATGCAACGAGCTTATAATGGTAGTAATTAAGACGCGAGTATGTTTATGAAACGAGCGCAAGCGAGTTTCATAATTTTCATACGAGCTTCTTAATTACCATTATAGTCAAGTTTCATACGACTTTTTATGCTCGACCATATTGATTTTTTCCGGCAATTGGTGAAATGAATTTGCGGGAATGTGCTTTGTGAAAGGCTGGAAGATGACTGTGAATTGATGTTAACTTGTGTGTTGTTTTTTTCGACTGAGTTTAATATTGTCTAATCTCGCGCTAGTTTTCTTTCGATTGCATATCTTAGAATAACCGATACTTGCGCTTTCATATTGCTACAATGGTATTTTCTGATTGTTGGAACACCTGAACTTTAATGAATAGGTGTACTTTAATGAGGTCCATTAAAGGACTGCTACCAGGTGTATAATTACTACATTTCGGCATGGTCGAGCATAAACTTTATTAATGCACGAAAAATCATAATAAATTGTTCAAATAAAGTAATTGGTTTGTTGCCTACATGCAACATTTCGGAGTTATTTGATTTTAGTACAATACAGAGCTCGGAAAGATAAGTCGGGGACTGTACTTAACTTATTTTACACAAAGAGTGGATTTAATCGGCTTTACTAGTAATAGGACGATATATCCACCTCGCGTGAATGGAATTCCTTGTCACAAAGTATTAGGGGCTGCAAGACAACAAACACCTTTAAGAACAGCTTAAAATATAACCTTATTAGCATTTCGCTCCAATCATACTGATTTTAACTATCACTGATTACACTGTTACTTTTTTCTTTAGACATCATCCTGATTGTGCTGTATTTTCAAAATTGTCTCATAATAATCTCTTTCTATTATCTAATATCATTTGAAATATATTAACATTCTATGTATTTTAGTTTAATTCTGCTACACAGTTTATTTCAGTGTTTAATTAATAGTTCATAGTATTTTGTTGTCTAATTCGTGAATAACTCTTGTATACATGTAACTCTCATCTAAATCAAATTGTTGAATTCTTTGTAAGTTCATGCATATGTATATACACTTTTTGCTGGTTGAGTGGAAGAGAAGGCCTTACGGCCTTTACTCTGCCAGCTAAAATAAATTATTATTATTATTATTATTATTATTATTATTATTATTATTATTATTATTATATCCTACATAGGTAGGCCTTCTTACATTATAGGGACACATACATTTAAAAATTTATTTTACATGTTTTTAATTTATTTATTTCCCTCATTCATTTTTCTCATACTTTCTAAAGGTATGTTCCTAAGGATTTTATTATCTGTTCATTTGTAATTCTCGCGGCGGCAGGTACAGTATACAATACCTGCCGCCGCGAGAATGACTGTTGATGCAGCCGAGCGTAACTAGAATGTCACGACCGCACTGGTAGAAAAGGTGGGTGGGGTAAGAAAGGGGAGTAAAGCAATCGCTCTGAGGAGCTACAGTTCTGCAGGTCTGTCCTGGGAGGCAGTACGACCTCTGCTTATAATATTTTTAATTATGAAAAGTAATCTAAGAGGAGACACAAAGCAGCAAGTCTAACGCAGCAGCTCGTCGCCGGCGGTAAAAATACGAATTACGTGATAATATGAGGCGAGACCCTGATTGACAGAGTTGTCGACCCGGCGTTGCGACACCATCAGAGTTCCATTGTGTTCAGGGAGCAGGAATTCCGGAAGTGAACTAGACAAGGCCAGTGTGTTATTTAGCGAGTTCACCAGCATTCTGGTGTACTACAGGAATAATGTGGCTGCCAGTCCAACTCCGGAAGCCTGTTGCGTGCGTCAGTGGCATAACCATATGACTGTCTGTCTTCTTATCACGCCACACGGAAACGTAAACACGTTTTATTTCTATTCTTATAAATATATTACTATGTTAATTGATCTTATATCTGCTGCGACCAAAGACTTGTAACGTTTCAGTTAAATTAGCTCATATTATTGTGATGTACCGAAGTACATATGATATTCTCTTGCAGGAAAGAGGCAAGAGACATTATGAAACCAAAGAGGTTGGGTACACTTATAATCAAATGGGAGCTTGAGACTCTTTGATTCCAAAACTGGAACTAATATTTGGTCGCAATTTTGCTGTGGACAGGAGTCAGTTTCATTCCAATAGTCACTTTTAACGCAAGATTTTAGTGGTTTAGAGGGCGTTCTGAATCGACATCATGACAGTTGTATATTTGAAGAATGCATGAGCCCAGAAAGCTCATTTTCGTTATCGGGTGGACAATGAGAAGTTCTGAAAATGAGCTGAGGACCTAATCTCCAACATAACCAAATATAAATGATGTTTTTGATCAAACAGTGAACTTTTGCAGTGAATTAAATGTATGCGGCTGGTAGTTAACAATTGACTTTAATACTGAATTTGAGAACTGACTATTGATAAAGCTGGAGAATGGCGAATGTAAGGAATGAAGAGGCTAGAATTTTGCCACCTTCCAAGTAACGCATATACTAGCTTTCCTGAAAACATTAGCAGTATGCATGTAGACTATGTATGTATGTATGTATGTATGTATATATGTATGTATGTGTATGTATATGTGTGTATGTTTGTATGTATGTATGTATGTATGTATGTATGTATGTATGTATGCATGCATGCATGTTATGTATGTATGCTTGCATATATGCGGACTGATCTCATGTATCTTGTCTGATCTGCTTTCTTTTATCTGATCTGTCTTGTTTTATCTGATTTCTTTTGTCTGATCTGCCTTGTTTTATCTGCTCTGATCTGATCTGTCTTGTTTCATTTGAACTGATCTGATCTGATCTGATCTGATCTATCATGTTTTATCTGATTTGATATATCTTGTTTCATTTGATCTGATATGTCTTGTTTCATCTGATCTGATGTCATGTTTCATCTGATCTGATATGTCTTGTTTCATCTGATCTGATATGTCTTGTTTCAAATGGTCTGATATGCTTGTTTCATCTGATCTGATATGTCTTGTTTCAATTGGTCTGATATGCTTGTTTCATCTGATCTGATGTCTTGTTTCAAATGGTCTGATATGCTTGTTTCGTCAGATCTGATATGTCTTGTTTCAATTGGTCTGATATGCTTGTTTCATCTATCTGATATGTCTTGTTTCATCTGATCTGATGTCATTTTTCATCTGATCTGATGTCTTGTTTCATCTGATCTGATATGTCTCATTTCAAATGGTCTGATATGCTTGTTTCATCTGATCTGATATTTCTTGTTTCACCTGATCTGATATGTCTTGTTTCATCTGACCTGATATGTCTTACTTCATCTGACCTGATATGTCTTACTTCATCAGCTCTGATATATCTTGTTTTATCTGATCTGATAAATCCTGTCTGATCTGATTGATCTTGTCTCATCTGATCTAGTCTGATCTTACTTGATATCCCTTGTTTTGTCTGATCTGATCTGTCTTGTCTTATTTAATCTGATCTTATATGATATATCTTGTTTGATCCAGTCTGATGGTAGTCTATCTCATTCTCTTTTTTTAATCGATTTGATAAATCTTGTCTGATCTGATATGATCCAACCTGCCTGTGCAATCTTTGTGATATATCAATCTAATCTACAGACCTATGATATATCTGAGTGCTTGACTAATGTGTCTAATTTATTGTTGTATTTAGTCTATCTGTGTATCTAATCTTTATCTGGTTATTTATTATTCATCGCTCTTTCCTTGTGTCATTAATCATCACTTCATTTATTTCCGCTCTTAACGAAATGCACTGGCTCCTTTTTCATCCGAATGATAGAGGTTCAGAGATAAATTTTATATTTTCATAACTGTTCGGTCTGATCTACCTATTCTTCATATAAATGACCCATCTAGAAGGAATGCTACGACATAATTTAAGCCACGTTTCATATCAAAGACGTTGGTCAGCATTAATAGAGATGTGCTTATAGAATCCTGCAGATATCCAAGGATGGCTTGCTGTGTCTAATGTACGCGTACATAGCAGTAACATTCTCGCGCAGGTTTTTCCAAGTATCTGATATTGTAATGCAGTATTGTACACTGAAGGGTACAGTGACTTTCTGAAGAGGATGTGACGCCTGCTAGTGCAGCTTGCAATGCAGCCGACGTTATCAGCTGCATAAAATCATGGAAAGAACAGAGCATGAAGAAGTGTTCACCTTTCACCTCATCACTGTCATGTTTCAAGAACAAGAGAAGTTTAAAAAGAATCTCATTGTCATATTTACAGACATTTAAACAGGGGTGCACCACGTTTCTCGTCGCACGCTGCGTGGAAATATTCTTCAACCCTAGTGTCGAGTACTGGTACCATTATTTGAAGCACTACATTTTAAAAACGCTTATTTTTTATTCTATTGTTTGTAATATATTATAATATAATGTAATATAATATAATATAATATAATATAATATAATATAATATAATATAATATAATATAATATAATATAATACAGTATAATATAATACAGTATAATATAATGTAATATAATATAATATAATGTAATATAATATAATAAGTATTTATTTTGCTAATAATTGAAGGGGTTAGTGGCATAAGGAAATATCCCACATTTTGGTAAAAAATGAACTAACTCCATATTGTGAAAGCTGAGTCCATCTACTGTTAGTTTAATGTGCTATTTGAGTGAGGGATAGCCCCATTTTAAAATAAATATGAACATATGACAGGGCTTTGTAAGTTGTATCAAAATTCTGAATGGAATAAGGAGGTATCCCACAGTTCTTTGAAACCTTGGTTCTGATTGGTCAGCTGTTTACCTAACTGACCATTGGGAGAGCAGCTTTGATACAATAAGTTTCCAAGCAACATGGCTGATGTTGACCGTACTAATGTTTTTGTAAATGACGGAATGGTGAAAATAAGACAAATAATAGCGTAAAGAGGAAAAGAAATCCATAAAATGGAAAGACAACAGCAGAAAAGAAAGCAAAAAACAGTGGACAAGAATATATTACACGTACAAAGTAATGTCTGCTAAAGTGTTCATTAACAAAGACATAGGCAAAGGAAAGCCACCAAATATAGCAGGCACAGTTTTGGAACCAAAGCACCCCAATGGAAGGCCCATCGAAGCTGCTTAGAGTCCAGACATACTGTCAATATTAAAGTTCATATCTCCAATTCATTACAACTTTCATTTAAATTTTAAATCAGATAATGGATGTGAAGTAGAGAACAATGATCATAACCCATTATCTCCTGGCCTAGTTGCCTCATAAGTGGTGCCTTGTTGGTATTACTTATGAAGTTCAGACCTGTCTTCGGACAGTTGACTAAACAAACAAAGAAACAAGCAAACAAATAAAGCTTATTTTAGTGTCTTTTGATTAATGTATTTCAAAGTTTGTTTGTTTCTTTGTTGTAAAATACTGTATAGTACATCATAAGTGAAATTTTCCTATAATAATAGTCAACATATTATGCTCTGCATTTGCAGAAAGTTAGTGCAATACCTACTTAACATATTACCCAAAAGACTTTGTGATTTAAATTCGTTTCCTTAAGTTACAGAGAATCTAACAAAATTCTAAATATCTCATACTTTTGAGGAATACCCCCTTCTTCCACTAAGCCCTTCAATTGTAACATAAAATATAATATAAGCAGATAAAACTCTATCTCACCCCTGAAAAAGTAGAACTCGTGGTCAGGGACAGATTCCTGAATTGAAATTAAGAAGTATATAATACAATTTGTCTTATGTATTTATTTTTTTATTTTATTGGGTTATTTTACGACGCTGTATCAACATCTAGGTTATTTAGCGTCTGAATGAAATGAAGGTGATAATGCCGGTGAAATGAGTCCGGGGTCCAGCACCGAAAGTTACCCATCATTTGCTCTATTGGGTTGATGAAAAACCCCGGAAAAAACGTCCCGACCGGGATTCAAACCCGGGCCACCTGGTTTCGCGGCCAGACGCGCTGATCATTACTCAACAGGTGTGGACTGTCTTATGTGTATTACACAATAAAAATATATAAATTGAAATTTACAATTTTTCAATTTTTATAAACTCCGTACATAACTTTTTAAATTTAATACTAGAACTATTAGAATTGACAAGATTAGGATATTTAAATATAAATTTGTTATATATATTCTTGGGCCTAAATTATTACTATGATTAAATACTGTAGCAGAGTTGCATTTTGGTTTCAAATAATCTTAAAGAATTCATACCTTTTGTTTCAGACCTGTAAGAGTACGATTGAAAACTTTAGGTTTTTATGTAGGAATTTTATTAATACAATGTAATAAATTTGTCTTATTTTAAGAACATTAAAGTCTAAAAACAATTTTTGAGGTGGAAAATCAATAGGTTTATGAAGACATTTTAATTATTTTCTTTTGTAATAAATAAAGTGGATTAAAATTGGTTTTAAATAAGCTACTCCATCCTATAATTCCATACATAATTACCGATTGAAATAAAGTTAAGTATATTGTGCGTAATAAACCTATTGACAAGTAATTCCTCAATAAAACAAAATAATTTTACGTAATTTTTACAAAGGTAATTAATGTGTTGGTTCCATTTTAAATGACTTGGTAGGAAAAGACGTTTTGTATTACTTAATATTTAGACTAGTAATTAAATTAAATTTTACTTAATTTTTTCTAAGTAGTAAACTTTAATTCTATTTTACCTGATGTAGTTTCCATGTATGATCGTTCACCTCTGCTTCGGCATGTGGACGTGACGTCAACAGTCAGCTGGTCGGTCTTGGCCCTTCATGGGCTGTAGTGCCATGGATTTAATTTACTTTTAGTTTTCATGTAGTATACCACAAGACCACTCTTATCCGGAATTAGCAGATATAGAGGAGTCTATATTGACAAGGTGGTTGGACTGATCTATTACATGGGGTGCATTACGTTAAAATGGCAATATTTGTGTAGAAAAACGATGTTAAAATATTATACAAAATAATGGGTATTAATGGACCAAAATATGTAAAGAAAATATCAAAGGAAATAAACATTATTTTACATTAATAATGGGGATTTATGACTAAAATTAAATAAAAATGCCTACAAAAATGACCGAATAAAGCAAAAGATGCTCTCATGAGTTGAAACAGACAAAAATGCAAAAAAAAAAAAAAAAAAAAAAAATGCCCTAACATATGTCTTAAAATCTCAGTTTATCACATAACATATAAATACTAAAGCAGCTATGTTTCTGGCTTACTAGAAAAAAGATGCAATTTCATCAAAATTCTAGCCCTAATTATGACCTATGTAAATGTCTGGAAATGTGAGATGGCGTAGGGGAAATGTTTTTTAAATATCGTACTCTCATGTCTTCTGCAGTCATTCCAATTTCCATTACCAGATCTCAATTAGAAAGTGCTCGAACTTACAAGTCGGCACAATAACATCCTACGACACACAATAGGGGTTGCCATCATCATAATCATCATCATAGGGCTAGGATTTTGATGAAATTGCATCTTTTTTCTAGAAAGCCAGAAACATTGCTGCTTTAGTATTCATATGTTTTGTGATAAACTGAGTGTTTTAAAACATATTTGTTAGGGCATTTTTTTTTATTTTTTACCTCTTACAGCTCATAAGAACATTTTTTGTTTTATTCGGTCATTTTTGGGCTATTTTCATTTAATTTTGTCCATAAATCTCTCCATTATTAATGTAAAATATTATTTCCTTTGATATTTTTCAATTAATACACATTATTTTGTATATTATTTTAATCGTTTTTGTACACAAATATTGTCATTTTAACGTAGTACACCCCCACGCAATGGATCATTCCAACCACCCCTTCAATATAGACTCCTCTATACCTGCTAGTTCCGGATAAGAGTAGCCTTGTGGTGGACTACATGGAGCTACATCAGGTAAAGTAATTCATTAAAGTGTACTACTTAGAAAAATTATGTAAAATTAAATAAATTTGAATGTTGGTACTGGAATTTAATTTAATTACTAGTCTAAATATTAATATTCCTATTAAGCCAATTATGTAAGTTCAATATTTAGGACATTTTTGAGGACATTTTTTTAAAGATTTTTAGTTCATAAATGTATTATTTTTAGGATATTTTTTCATGATTTATAAGTCATCAAAATCCTAGCCCTAATCATCATCATATCATCATCATCATCATCATCATCATCATCATAATGCAGGGCCGGGCATGAGAGCGGCTCCATTTGGTCGGCCAGAGCTGCTCTCGCTCCGCAAGGCACTTCAATTCCAAGCCAGAGCAGAACGCTCAAGCAGTGGCGGACTCGCATTACAGCTACCTTCCCTGCATTAATATAACAAGAGCCACGCTTGTTCTAGTCATTCAGTCTGTCAGTACATAATAGTTTATAAGGATATTACATCAATCCATTGTACATTACAGACTTTGTAACACTCTTATTAATTTAATGGAATAAACTTCGCTCAATGCATACACACAAATCATTAGGCTTATTTACATAACCCATACGCACATACTGCAACCTCCTCACCACGGTTCTACGAGACAGGCGTATGGCTTCCACTTCCCCTACTTGCTGTGGACAGAGTTCATCTGCCAATATAATTAAACATCGCTTGCTGAATTCATCTTCGTTGAATGTTTTCAATTCCCTTGCAATTTCGTGGCACATTTTGTAGCTAATTCTCATAGCCGATTCACTAAGTGCATTATTATCATCCTGTTAATATATAATATAATATAATATAATATAATACAATACAATACAATACAATACAATACAATACAATACAATACAATACAATACAATACAATACAATACAATACAATACAATATAATATGACATGACATGACATATGATATGATATGATATGATATGATACGATATCATAAACTGTAACATACTATACTGTGATATAACATAATACTTGTATAATTTAAAATTATATATTACTAAATGTATAATAACTTATAATGCAATATATATCAAATAGTACTCTGATATAAAGTACCTGAGAAACATTTTTTTTAAGTTGTATTAATTTATGGCGTTCATTACCAACATATTTGTCACATTCAGTAGCATGTTGTAAAGAATAATGCCGTTGGATATTGAACTTCTTAATCAGTTAGGTTATATTAAAAAAAATACTGCATTACTAATGTCATTTCGGAATATTCTGTGATACAGTACGTATCATCATCATTATCATGTTCATCAGCCGCTTTAAAGTATGAGCAGAAGCTCCGTCTTCAAAGTTCGCCATCATATTGCAGAGTCACCACTGTACCGACACTGAATGACGTACAGTATGCATACGTCACCACGCTCGCAAGCACCGCTCTTTAAAGCACACAGTGCTCATTTCTCAGAATCACGTAATGTGTCCAACCCTGTCATAATGTGTAACTAACTAACTCAGAAAGTTACGAGGTTAGACTGCACTTTCAGATACAATACTACTTCCAGTTTGTCCAACCCTCGGCTAGCAATGCTGAACTACAGCAGGAAATTAGTAACTTCCTAATACGAAACAGCGATGTTTGGTGTTCCAGATACCGTGCATGTTACACCGAGTTTATAGCAATGTTATGTTTCCAGTTGTAACTACTTTACTGTCTTCTGCAATATGCCGTGCCTTTAAAACTTAATAAGAACCATTTCCTTGCTATTTTCCTTTTTTAGTTCCTCTTTCGAGTTCACTAGCCCTCTGTCTCAGTGTTTGTTCATAGAATTAGTATTAATATTTATTTATTTAACCTGGTAGAGATAAGGCCGTCAAGCCTTCTCTGCCCCTCTACCAGGGGATTACAACTATAATATGAAGAATAAAATTACAATTAATATTAAATTTACAATTACAATTACAATAAAAATTAAAGTACGACAAGATTACCTGATTAATGAAAGCTAGACATTTTATCATGGAAGTTAAGAACAAAGAATATTTTTGTATTTACTGAATTACAAATTAAACCTACAATAACAAAAATCTATAGTAATGAAATTACCGGATATTGAAATATTTTGTGATAGATTAAGGAAACTATTTACAAGAAACCATGTCTGAACGAGTCTCAATTACTGGCCAAGTGCCTAGTAAGTTTGCGTTTGAATTCAATTTTATTTCGACAGTCCCTGATGCTAGCAGGTAACGAATTCCAGAGTCTTGGCAGGGCTATTGTGAAAGAGGATGAGTATGAGGAGGTGCGATGGGATGGTATTGTTAGTATTGTTTCATGGCGAGAGCGTGTGTTCAGATTGTGGTGGGAAGAAAGGTAAGTGAAGCAAGACGGCAGATACGAAGGAATAGAAGAGTTCAATATTTCGAAGAGAAGGAGAAGTGAATGTAAATTTCTTTTCTTATCTAGTTTAAGCCAACCTATTGTTTCCAGGGATGGGGTGATATCATATTTACGAACATTGCTTACAAAACGTACACACAAATTATGAGCACGTTGAAGTTTCGTTTTGTTGTCGCTGGAAAGGTCAGTCAGTAAAATGTCAGCATAGTCAAAATAGGGAAATACAAGCGTCTGCACAAGGGACTTTTTTAAGCAAGAGGGAAGATGAACATTTATCCTTTTTAGCACATGGATAATAGAATATACTTTTCTAGAATCTGTGCTGGCGTAATAGACTTTGTATAGCAATAGTTTATATCGTATTTATCTTATCTTTTATAAACTTGGGATGCTGTTTTTGGAAGACATTGCCTAATATCTTTATTCAGATTTTATAAAACAATATTAAAATTAGTTTATAGTCTAACAAGCAAACATTCTGATGGGGGGCAGATAAAAAAGTTAAGTTTTTTCTTCCATCATGTTAATAATATCAAAAGAAGTGCTTATACAGGTTTTGGCCACTCGACCACAATTACAAGGACCGTAAGAAATAAATTCGCCACACAATTTAATAGGAAAAATTTATTGAAACAGATAGAGCAATTGTTGAGCTATTTTTCAATATATTTCCCACCGGAATTGAGACATTTGTCATATCATGGGATCGACAGAGAGGTGCAGACGGCTGTCAAACGCTGGTTCCGATCCCAGGCGGCTGACTTCTACGACAGAAGGATACAAAAATTGATCCCATGGTATAAGAAATGTCTCAATTCCAGTGGGGGATATGTTGACAAATAACGCAACAATTGCTATCTGTTTCAATAAATTTTTCCAACCAATTGTGCTTCTTTTCTGTAGACGGGCCCATCACTTCCTCGACGGCCTCGTAATTGCGGTCGAGTGGCAAAAATTTGTATAAGCACTTCTTTTGTCTTTATTATTAACATGGTGGAAGAAAAAAATTTAACATTATCTGCACCTATCAGAATTTTTGCTTGTAAGATCATGTCCAAAATAAGACAATAATTTGCGTAACAGAATTGTAATATTTTCATAAAAACTAAATAAATAAGTAGATAAAGAGATAATTAATTAGATAAGTAAATAGATAAATAAATAAATACAGGAATGAATAAATTAATAAGCGACTCAATGAACGAATGAAGTCAAAACCAATTATTTTATATCTGCATCATATCTATGGGCCGTCCCAGGAATCTGTAGAGTAATTTCACGCATATGGGGGCGGAGTCTATCTGTACCGGAGTGTGTTGCAGGTAGCATTGCCTCGAGGCCGCTAAGGGGTAAGATGCTCGTGGTAGAAAGTAGAGTAGAGTTCAGATAGAAATGATCCAATCCCTGCAAGCAATTGCTAGTTTCTTTCAACCAATACCTCCGCCTAGAGAGATCATTGGCCCTAGCCCTGCCACACACCACTTGCACGAGGTCTTGTTTCGTCTTTCTACTCCACAGATTCCTGGGATGGACCATAGAAGCCAACAGTTCCTTTTTTGGTTAAAGAGTGCATAATTACGCTATGCTTAGGTTTATCTGTCTCCCATACACACCCATGGATGGATGGATGGATGGATGGATGGATGGATGTATCGATGGACAATTGATTGATTGTAGTGAGAGAAGAAGAATTATCAATCAAACAGTAGGCCCACACGATGATAAAAGCGTCCTTGAAGGGGATCTTGGATTCCTGCATGATTCAATGTGGTCTGCCTTTGCAGTCTTAGAAACAACTCGACTATTCGTTAAACCGAACCTGAGACACTCCGCGAGACGGAAGAGTTTTACATATTGACTACAGCGCCAGGCGTTCAAAAGCATACGTAATTTCTATTTTTCGTAAGTGGTTGCGCACGATTCTAATCTCTGTTTCTCTGTCAACCTCTATGTATTTTGTCAACAGTAATCACACTAGAGGTTTTGATTTGTCTAGAGAAAATCAAAACTCGAGTGGGATTTAATTGACTATTTTTTTTAATTGAGTTATTTTACGACGCTTTATCAACATCTAGGTTATTTAGCGTCTGAATGAAATGAAGGTGATAACGCCGGTGAAATGAGCCCGGGGTCCAGCACCGAAAGTTACCCAGCAAATTGACTATTACACGATTAGAAGAAAGTACCGGTATATAAAGAGTAGAAGTAACGAAGTACTCCAATACAATGAAATATTAATTGACGTACGAAAAGACAACTGTCTTCAAATGTATTATTGTACCATCTCAACAGTACAAATATTACGCTAGATGCATGCTAGATGGCAGTGGTGTGTTATGATTAGCTGTTGTCCTAGATCATAAATACCCAGATAGGTCGGTCTTATAGGCTTTGAGGTTAACAACTTTTGTCAGGTTTACTACGCTGCCCTCTAGTTATTACACAAGGAGTCACGTCATAATTCCCATTTGAATTGCATTAGAGACTGTACTGCCACCTCGTGTTCGTTTACGACGGACGGGTGGCGATCCTGGCGGTTGTTCTCTTCAAAGTGCTGCCGATTTTAACATAGCGATGAGTTATCTGTTACATATATGATCTAGGCTGTTGTCCTGTTATCAGGTGTGCCAACTATAGAATCTTCATTGAACTCTGTAGACGGTTACTAGTCAAGAAGGCTTTTTTGATTCAATTTCATTTTTATTAAAACAGTTGCATTCCACTTCAATTATCCGGATCCCAGTAATCAACGTCACCTGACAGATGATTTTCAATAAATCTTAGTATTAAACAATCTCTGATACGTGACTATCCATAATATCATATAGCAGAAGCTATAACATAACCTAAATAATATAAACAAGTGTTAGAAAAGTTTTAATTAGAAATGATGAAATAAACAACAAAAGTTTTAATTAACGATTATGACATAAAAAATAAACATGAATAATTTTAAAAGGAATAATTATTTAAAGTACAATTTTCAAATTTGAATGTTTTAGTGGTTGGTGGTTCAGTTGATGTTATATTGGACGTGTGCGTAAAAGAAGTGGAACTCGTTGAAATACATGGTGTATTCCTCAACTTATTCAGGTTTTCCGAATGGTGTTCATTTATTTTTAAATAGGGATTCAGGGAAGATGCATAGCTATGACCAGTGATTTGTATTAATTGTTGTTCTTGAATGCCAATGCGAGTCATATTTAAAACTGTTGTGCATCGATTGGAGTGGTTTGTAATTTTTTTTTTTTTGACGTCCAGATCAGTGTAGTTTGAAATGTTGGCAAACAAAGAAACAAATCCTACGGACGCGATAAAATTAAACAAATGCTAGGGACGCGATAAAATTGAACAAATGCTAGGGACGCGATAAAATTGTGCGATAAGCAGCCATGATTGCATGAAAGATGTCCTTTCGTACCGTTTTATTGGTCAAAACTAATGTGACGTAGTAAAAGTGTAATAGTCTGTCTAATCTGTGGATATCTATCTATATAATCTATCGCTGACTATCGAATCTATTGCTATTTCTCTGATTTGTCGCTGTCTGTATGTCTGTCTATGTCTTTCTGCGTAACCATGTATCGAACCACTTATTGGCTCATTTTCCATTTTTGTAACAAAATGAGACTCGAAATAATTACTTTCCAATTGTGTCTTTGAACAAGACGATCATGTAAACTTCACAAATAAGACGGTCATGTTAATCCAGAATGAAATATTCTAGTTAAAGCATGTTGCGCTGGAATTTGTTTTAAATGTTCCTCGACGTTCAGTTCATTCACTCTGTTTGCTGTATCAGATTTTAAATAATTCCACACCTATTTACCTAGTTCCTCGCTTCACACTTTTAGCATCCCACACAACCGTGATACACGTTCACAGCATAACCATGTTCTATCAATTCCAGTCCATCAAACATCTCTCTACTCTGCTTCCTTCACAATACACACAGCTCGTTCCTGGCATTCCTTGTCACAGGAAATCAGGAGCAGTCGGAGTCTAAAATCTTTTAAGTACACACTACTTAGAAATGTCTTTAATGAACAGAACTAGACTCTTGCGGAAGTTTCTAAGTAGTCTTAAATGACCAAGTTGTTATTTTTTTTCTCCTTTCTCTTCTTCTTTTTTTTATTATCTTGATATATTTCTTAATCATTTGTATTTGTATGCCATTTAGTACGACTTTGCTAATCAACATTTTATGTCTTGTAACCCACATGTATTCTCCTATTAGTACATTAACTGTATAATATATCTCAAGTGAATTAATCGTCGTATTTATCTCGGGCATTATAAATTGTGTGTTTGTGTGTGTGTGTGTGTGTGTGTGTGTGGGTGTGTGTGTGTGTGTGGGTGGGTGTGTGTGTGTGTGTGTGTGTGAGTGAGTGTGTATATTCCTCTTATGTTATGTAACTGATTTTGATTATGTGTAATTTTCTATTTTATTTTATATATTACATAACCGATCTATTAGTAATTTTATATTACGTAACTGATCTTGACTATTGTAATTTTCTGCTATATTTTATGTAATTTCTAAGGTATTTTCTTTTGTGTTGTTTTGTACTGAAATTTTGTATTTCATGTATATTATTGAGACCTGGTTGAGTGGAAGAGAAGGCCTCATGGCCTTAACTCTGCCAGGCAAAATAAACCTACTACTACTACTACTACTACTACTACTACTACTACTACTACTACTACTACTACTACTACTACTACTACTACTACTACTACTACTACTACTACTATGTTCGGTCCAAAAATATCCCCCAGTACAAACAACTTAATTAACTTCGTTTAACCTCACATTCACGAGAGTTGCCTTGGGGCTCGCGGACTCCAGGTTGGGCTCCACGTGCCTAATAGCTGTTTCTCCGACTGTGAGTTTGATAATCACTGTGATTTAGCGGATCGAATTGCCGCCGGTTTTACTCGCGGGCCGTCAATCATACTTCGGCTGCTGACTTGGCACAGTCTTGCACTCAGCAGACCACAATTAAAGGCCTGATTTAAGGGGGCCCCGCCCGGTCCCAGTCTGCCTGTTTCCGGTCCAAAATGTTAATCACTCCACCCCAAGTACAGTCTCTTCAAATAGTAAGGATCGCTTCTAAGCTAAATTACATCGTCAGCCAACATGAAGTGACTCAAAGAATCTCTTATTTGTCTCCTATACTTTTTAGACGTCGAATTTAAATGAGCTCGAGGAACTGAGAATTGTAATTCAATGCTTCACTCGTGCCGTGATATAGCTGCCTTTCTTACACGATAGTTAAGATACACATGCTTTGAAGACGTGTAGAAACATTGATTGTAATTTCGTGTGATTTCCAATAATCTATTTATTGTATTTAAAGATAAAACACACATGTTAGGTCAATTATACAGTGTTCATAGATTTGATAAGAAACATTAAAGATTATACAGGGTGTTTCAAAAATACGGAGCATAATTTCAGGTATGTATTTCCCACATGTAGACAATCAAAATAGTTCATTACAACATGTGTCCGGAAATGCTTCATTTCCGAGTTATGGCCTTCACAACATTGAAATTCACCGGAACGTTTTTCTTTCCGCAGGTCGTTGTCATTACAGAAAATGTTCAAAATGTCCACCTCCTGCTTGAATACAGACCTCACATCGATGTCTCATTGACCTGCGAACACGATCCCAAACTCCAGGAGTATTGCGTATGTTCTCAGAACATGCCACAATTCGATTCCGAAGGGATTCCAAATCAGGCACCGGAGACGAATAAACCAATGATTTTAAATGGCCCCACAAGTAGAAATCGAGAGGGTTCAGATCAGGTGAGCGTGGAGGCCAAGCAATTGGGCCACCTCTACCTATCCATCGATCAGGAAACCTTCGATCCAAGTACCGGCGAGCCGTACGAATGAAGTGTGCTGGAGCGCATCATGCAAGAAGTGAATGTGTTGACGATTGATCAGTGGAGTGTCTTCTAAAACATGAGGTATGGTTCCGGTGAATTTCAATGTTGTGAAGGCCATAACTCGGAAATAAATCATTTCCGGACACATGTTGTAATGAACTATTTTGATTGTCTACATGTGGGAAATACATACCTGAAATTATGCCCCGTATTTTAAACACCCTGTATATTACAGTTATATGAACACTAATAACTGTAATATATAATTTTTAATGTTTATTATCAAATCTATGAACGCTGTATAATTCGCCTAACATGTGTGTTTTAGCTTTAAATATAAAAAAAGCTAGTGAAGAAAAATTGGTCAATTTTTACTACGAGGTGCGTCTTAAAATATAACTTTTAAATAAAAAAATTTGGTTTAATAAAACCTGCTTAAAGGAAGCCTTGAAACCCAAATACGTCAATATCCAACCGAACACGGATTCTCGAGGTTCTAGACATATTGTTAAACATATTGTAGGCTACAAAAACTTGGATGCAAAATGAGATCAAAACTACTTACATACAGAAAGACGAACTTAATTTTATATATATATATATATATATATATATATATATATATATATATATATATATAGTCTATATTATATTAAAGTTCATATAACTGTAATATATAATCTTTAATGTTTCTAATCTATTTATTGTCTCTTTTTTGCTATTTTTATAATCCGCAAAAGGATAATTTTCCGAAGAAATGTAGCTCATCCTTCTGGGATGTTAAAACTCGATCGCAAATTCGTGGCACCTGCGCGAGAGACGAATTGGCATCCAGTTATAGTCCGGGTCAGCTTAGTTCATACCGTAAGGGTGAAACCTAACCATTTTTCCCCCATTACTAAATATGCTAGTGGATTGTGGTGATTTTCTAGTTTGAAGGTTGAATTTTCTTTTGCCAACTTCGTTTCGAATTTCGATACTGACGAATACTACAAATGGTAGTGATTTTGTAACTGGTATGTTGGCAGCTGAGACAAATATCGACAATATTTGTCGGTACTGGAGTTCCATGAAAATAAAATTGTACTAGATTTCTGAGGCGGTTACTGGAAACTAGTGAAATTTAAACATACTAATAATTAATATCAGTAGTAATATTAATACATAATAGTTATTTTATGTGTTGCATTGTGGTTATAACTCAAGACTATAGTCAGTTAAGTTTTCGGAGTTAGTAATAATAATTTCATGTGGTCAAACAAAATACATTTTTAGGTTAGGTCTCGTGAGTCAATTGTTTAGTCAAACCATTGAATTTCGTATTGCCAGACAAAATACTTGACATGTTGATGCATTTCCCGTGTAGTTTGCCTACGAAAATGTGTTATAAATTATTGAATTATTTTGAATAACCTTCCAACATAAAATGCGTAATTAATAAATCATTTAGTACGTAGAGTAGTGTGAAATCTGGTAACAGTTGGCAACACTGATAAGACGGCAATATTTGCTGTTTAGGAACTGTTCTTATGTGACCCCTCACTATACATGGACTCGCCCAAGAGAAATCTGCTGCCTAGCTCACCGTCCACCACAGTACCTCTCAGTATATGCTCAAATTCAGACTTCGATCCTCTGACGTGACAAACCGAAGGAGACTGAAATTCATACACACGATGAATATTCATCCATTCATAGTGTTTGCCCAAGGACAGGTCTCACCCAGCATTCTCTAGTCTTTCCTATTTCCTGCCTTCCTCTTTGTCTCTCCATATGCCCCATATAGCTTAATGTCGTCTATCATCTGATATCTTCTTCTGCCCTGAACTGTTCTCCCGTTCACTATTCCTTCCAGTGCATTCTTAAAAAAAAACACTTTCTTCTCAACCAGTGACCCAGCCAATTCCTTTTACTCTTTCTGATTAGTTTCAGCATCATTCTTTCTTCACCCACTCTTTCCAACACAGCTTCGTTTCTTATTGTCTATTTCACACGCTCCATCCTTCTTCATATCCACATTTCAAATGCTTCTAATCGCTTCTCTGCACTTCGTCGTAATGTCCATGTTTCTGCTCATATAGTGCCTCACTCCACACAGAGCACTTCACTAGTCTCTTCCTTAGTTCTTTCTCCAGAGGTACGCAGAAGATGCTCCTTTTTCTATTAAAAGCTTCCTTTACCATTGCTATTCTCCTTTCGACTTCTTGACAGCAGCTCATGTTACTGTTTATAGTACACCCCAAGTATTTGAAGCTGTCCACTTGCTCTACTGCCTCATTTAGAATTCGAAAGTTTACCTTCTTTACTTTTCTTCCTTTGACCATGGTCTTCATCTTCTTGGCATATTTATCTTCATTCCATACTGCTCACAGCTGTAATTCAGCTCCAGTAGCATATCCCTTAGTATCATCTCCTCTTCTGCTAACAACGACATATCATCAGCAAATCTTATACACTTCATTCTTCTTCCTCCTACTATCACACCTCCCATGTTCTGAAAACAGTATGATGAATATATGGGTAATTTTTTTTGCAGTGGTTTTAATATTTTCTGAATTAAAGACTCATATTTCAAGAAATTATTTCTGATAATAAATTGAATTTGAATACGTATTAAAAATACCAAAATCTGCACGCAATATGCAAGAAAATTACTAAAACACTTACTAGAAATAATAATGTACTCACATGCCAATAAAATCACCACATAAAGGGTCATTGTGATGTTATGTTCTTCAAAACGTCTTTGTCTATCCGTGGAGAATGTTATTTTCTGTGAAGATATTCTGTCTGCTTCAAAGTATGTTATGCTGATAACACGTATCACAGGAACGGAAAATAGTGACGCTGCATTATTTACATGAGCAACTAAGTAGTAAAATCAATACACCTTACACTAGCCTTGCGGTGAAATAAAATGCTGCTTTCTAAATAGATCGATACTTTAAAATGGGAAAATGTCTTTGAAAGTGTACATTTTGTTGCATAATCAATAAATAAAATGGCTGGCAGTGAAAAACTAAGTTCTGATACATTTTCTAAAGAGACTCGAGGTCATGGACAGTTTCTTTAAGAGAACAGTGAAAAACTGGGAACTCCGATGTGCTTTCTGAAGACATCCAAATTTGCCGATAGGTTCCAGACGATGATATAAACTCCCAAACACTGAATTAACATGGCATAATATTCTAGGTAAGTTCGCTTGAGTTTCGTTACATTAGCTACAGTAAGTTTATAAATTTATTTCTTATTAATATAAACGTAAAAATGATTCTATATTTTCCCTTTGCTAAACACATCTGAAGACCAGTGTTGCATTTCATTATGTTCAAATTGTAATAGAGTAGAGCAGGCCTGCACAAGGTTTGCGCTCTCCGAGCCGGCTCAGAGCTCATGAGCGGAATGCAGATATTAGCTGCGCTCTGTGTAAGGGTGGACTGGAAGAAGGGGTGATATCGTACAAAATGTACACAAAAGGAAGTACTATTACGAGTGTTTATGAAATGAATTCCCGTTCAGTGTTTGCAAAACTATCTTGGACTATTATTAATAAATAAATATTTATTTTACAGAAATAATAGAAATTCTATAGCTACTTAAATGTACAATATCATTTCGTTATATTTTTATTTATCAGTACATCAAAACGAGGTTTTACTCTGTTGACAGCTGAAAGGAACAGTAGCCTACTGATCGTAATGAAACATCAGTTACAGATGTTCGATGTCTGCCTTTATTAAAGTTGATTATAGAAAACAGTTGCTCACAAATATAAATGTTGAGCCAAACATAGCAATCATTTTCACAGCCAGCCTGTGTAGTCGTGGATATTATTGCTAATGTTTAGTCTTGTAAAACTCAACCAGGCTAGTAGTATTATTCATACGATCTTCAGCCCTTAGGTCACATTGAAGATCAATAAGTTCGAGCTGTAAATCGTTAAATGTTAATTGTTATGTTCCGTCTTTTAGATTCCTCCATACTGTTCTGTAGCAGCAGGTAAGCAACGTGAAACAGTTACTGAGAATAGGCCTACACACTGCACTCCACTAGATAACTGAGTAGTCGTTTCCCTCTCCTCTACCTATAGCAAGTCTATGTCATTCTGATGTATCTTCCTCTCCTTTTCGGCGAGCGGTAAACACAGCTCTCCCGCTCCGAAGGAGCGCGCGCGCTCGTTGAGCGCTGTTTGTGCAGGTATGCAGTAGAGCATCGATTATCCGAAACAATTGGGGACGGAGGGTAATCGGATAAGTGATTTTTCGAATAATCGATCTTTTACGAAAATAAATTGTGTCTGTGTCATAGGAGCAATATGGAACAAAGAAACACTGATATTAAATTTATAGCCTATGTGTATGAATTAATCAACCTATATTATATTTGTATTCTATAATTTTGAAATATATATTAATCCTACTTTTCACGTGCGATATTATTCTTCTATAGTGTTAATATTATATTATATAATTCCATTGCCGCTGTAATTATATTTGTTCCTATTTTATTTTACTTATTTATTTATATTATTATTTTTTATTTTAATATTGTATCTGAACTGCGACCGAGCACGAGCGCTGCTCATTCGGTCTCAAATTTTGTTAATACTACTGTATCTTCTTTTTATATTGCTTGTATTATTTTATTTGTATTTCTCTTTGTTTATTTTGTAATTATATTTCTTTATTCTGTATATTTGAAATAAATAAAATTGAATTGAATTGAAACATAAAACTGTACATACAGTATATATTTTGTATCACATGTCTTACAAATAACACAGCCTAATTTGAGAAGTTCAAAACGGCCATTAAAGTAGGCCTACAGTTTAGGAAAAGAAGTCCAAACTTTTGTCCTTTTTTTTTTTTTTTTTTTTTTTTTTGTTTCAGAGCTGAGACTCGTTTTTTGCCGCTAAATCTCGCAAACAGCGCTAGCGAAACTTCTACATGGCCCGCGCGCAAATTAAAATTTGCCGAATTGAACGCTTTCGGTTAACCGATGTTTCGGTTGATCGATATTCGGATAATCCATGCGTTTGAGATGGGCAGGGCATGAGCACGTATGGGTGAATCCAGAGATGCATATAGAGCGTTAGTTGGAAAACCTGAGGGGAAAAATCTTTGGGGACGCCGAGACGTAGATGGGAGGATAATATTAAAGTAGATTTGAGGGAGGTTAAATGTGATGATAAGGACTGGATTAATCTTGTTTAGTATAGGGACCAATGGCGGGCTTATGTGAGGGTGGCAATGAACCACCGGGTTCTCTGAAAGCCATTTGTATGTAAGTACATACTTTGTCTTTAATGACAGCTTAAAATAGAAACGTTTTTAAATAATAATCTAGCTATAGGCTTACAAAAAATATATAATCTTTCAGATATTAGAAAATAATATGATGGATTTATTAATTTGTCCTACACAATAATCTCTGTAATGTTGACAATATTTGAGGAGAAAAATTCGCTTCGGTGCCGGGGATCGAACCCGGATCCTTGGTTCTACGTACCAAGCGCTCTGACCACTGAGCTACCCCGAATTCAATCCACAGCACTGGATTGAATGTTCCTCCTTCAGTGTTTCCCTTTGTGGCCTGACTCCAAGTTAGTCATATATGTTGACGTATATGTCTAGTGTCAACTGCCATTATACTAGGAACGCACTCAGTTGAGTGACTTATTTGGTCGGGATTCCGCAGTTATGATCCTGTGCTGTGGATTGAATTCGGCGTAGCTCAGTGGTCAGAGCGCTTGGTACGTAGAACAAAGGACCCGGATTCGATCCTCGGCGCCGGAGCGAATTTTTCTCCTCAAATATTAATTATTAAAAAAGAGCTACAGGGTGTCGTTTAAAAATGTTACCGATGACGTCTTAACTCGCCCAATAATGATCTCAAATATATTTTGTTCCCATAAAAATATACCTTTCTAAATACAATGTTGGACGTGTTTCAGCCCTTTGTCCACAATCACAATAGCAATTATACGTTCCCTATTGACTCATATAGGCCTAAACTATGGCATGACATCATAGCTTTCGTGAGTCAGTTACTGAGTGCAATATTTACGAGAACACTATTCTCTGTATGTACTCAAACACAAAGATTTGTCCTGAAAAGCATTAAACTTCTCAAAAAGAAAAAGAAAAATAGAACAGAGGTTTGACGTCAAAAACTATAATTATGAAGTTAGGTAAAGCTACAACGTATGAAAACACGGGCTCAAACTCCATTTGCGTTCAACGACTTTCAGGTTCCAAGAAAAAGTTTTTAAAAATTGATGTGGCAACAATCGACCTGTAGTAACTCCACCTTCGACGCCACCGTGGTAGCCACGTGGCGCTATTATGTTAGTTCCACGTTTACCTAGAGTCGCTGATCTCTACCTAATTTATTAGCACTGTCCGAATTTATACACAGAATGCAGGCTGCATCACAGTTAAGTCCAGCAATGTTCGAAGACTAAGCTCTGAATTGAGAAATGTGTGTTATGATGAAAGCTGTTACCCGGATAAGATTTGTAGGGGGTCTATGCATATTTTCATATTGATACATTCAGGCTACTCAAAAAAAATTAATATCTGCATTTCTAGAAGACAAAATCTTACGATGTTTTCCCCGTACGTAGACTCATACAAATAATAAAGTGCTTTAGATAGAGAAAGAAACGGCGAATTAGCTTAATGTTTATTTTATTTATTTATTTATATTTATTTATTTATTTATTTATTTATTCACTCACTCACTCACTCACTTATTTATTTATTTATTTATCTATTTATTTATCTATTTATTTATCTATGTATTTATCTATCTATTTATCTATCTATCTATTTATCTATTTATCTATTTATTTATGTATGTATGTATTTATTTATGTATTTATGTATGTATTTATTTATTTATTTATCTATTTATCTATTTATCTATTTATTTATTTATTTACTGCAACCGTGCGCTCCGCTGCACTTGTTAGAAATAAATGTAAACTAATTGAGTAGCTTAATATCAAAGACGGACATCTGTCGTCTCCATAGTTTTGATCTAGAGGCAATTTTTTAATTCATAGTGTTCTTTGTAATATTTAACACAATTTATTTTATAAATATAGTGTTAGAGTTTGCATATGGTTTCACAATAACTGCAAAGAGCATAGAAAATTGTATGAAAAACCACAGCTATCTAAATTTCGATTGAGATCAGATGTCCGTCTTTGATATTAAGCTACTCAATTACATAATTAAAATAGGACATCTGGTCCAGGGAACATTCGTGTTTGATAGAAGGATAAATCGTTTAATATGTCACTTAATATAAATTGTATTTAAATAATTAAAATGCGATCATTTTGCTCCAGAGACCACTCATTTAGTGCAATGATAATTCCTTTAACACGTTTCTTAATTGTTATTACATGCACATAATTAAAATATGATCATTTGGTTCAGAGAACATCCGTTTTTGGTGCAATTTGGTCCCATCAAAATTTTGCTTGGAATGAAGCGTATCGGAAATCATTTTTAAAGAAACTTTTGTTATATAACATTTTTCATGAAAATTAATAATAAGGGAGATATTTCGATTTATTTAATTCAAGCCCCCTTATAACCCCCTTTTAAATAATGTATTTTGAAGCCATATAGCCTAAAATCTAAGTTACAACGAACTTAATTTATATTCCAATTTTCATCGAAATCCGTTCAGCCATTATCGCGTGAAAAGGTAACAGACAGACAGACATACAAACAAAAATTTCAAAAAAACGATTTTCGGTTTCAGTATAGTTAATTATACATGTTAGAACCAATTATTTTAGGAAAAGCGAAAATTACCAGAAAAATTCCGGCTACCCATTTATTATTAGTATAGATATAGATTTGGGGTTGTGCTTTTAGTACCTACCTCATGCCAATAACACTGCTACAGAAAATAATAATAGAAATATGTCTTAATAAGCATCTTGATTATCCCTCTGTACTGTTATATTCTGAATTTAAGGTATTTTATATCCATCAAATTTATAACAATATCTTATTGAATTTCGTATAAAAAACGAAATATATTTAATTTGTATTCTCATAAATATAAAACTAAAAGATCAAACAACATAATATGCTTCACAGAACCTAAATGTACCACAACTATAGCAACTTCGGTCCAAGGCTTTATAACAAGATAATAACTAAATTACCACAAATTCAATTTGCTAATACTCTTTATTTAAAAAAAATCAATTGGGCAATATAAAGTTTCAATTACTTTAATATCTGTTTTTCTTTTTCTCTTTTTGTTTTTTGTTAATAAAATATTTGTTTTAAACTTTTGTGGAATGCCCCTTGATCACAAGAGAGTACTCTTTCTGGGGGATGCTAGAATGATTTTTGTATTGAAAAACAATTTGTATCTTTATTTTTACTTACTTACGGCTTTTAAGGAACCCGCAGGTTCATTGTCGCCCTCACACAAGCCCGCCATCGGTCCCTATCATGAGCAAGATTAATCCAGTCCCTACCATCATATCCCACCTCCATCAGATCCATTTTAATATTATCCTCCCATCTACGTCTCGGTCTACCCAAAGGTCTTATTCCCTCCGGTCTCCCAACTAACACACTATATGCATTTCTGGATTCGCTCATATGTGTAGATGCCCTGCCCATCTCAAACGTCTGGATTTAATGTCCCTAATTATGTCATGTGAAGAATAAAAAGCATGCATCTTTATTCTAGCAAAAAAACATTATTATTATTTATTTTATTGGAAACTGCTTCTATCTTAGCGACCGATTATACAAATCTGGCTTATACAGCTACATGCAAAGCTGATTTGAATAATTTCAAGGAAAAAATTATTCCAGGATAGGGTATCGAACCCGGGACCTTGGCTGAGCGTGCCAACGCTCTACGACTGAGCTACCCAGGAACTATACCAGATGACGGATCAATTTTTCCCTTATATCCGCATACCTCTAGTCGGTTGACATTGTCAGATCCCAGCATCGAGTGCGCACTGAGTTCTATGTGACTTAAATTGTGGTTTTCTGTTATCAAAACAGTAACGAGTATTATACAAATCTGGCTTTTTCAAGTATACCTCCCTGTAAAGCTAACTTGAATAATTTCAAGGGAAAAATTATTCATAGCAACCGATTCTTCATAGTGCATGACGTCAAAGTACTCATCAATACAAATTTGATGTGTTATTTCTTCATTAATTGTTTTATAATACTGTTATACAAGAAGTGATGTATGTAATACGTTAAAAATGTTATAGGCCTACAGTTACTGTATTGTATTCGTCATAGTTATGTAATCAGATTCGCTCGTTTCCTGTAAACACTCCATTATAAAGTAGTCTCATGATATTCTATTTTGGTCTCGTAATGAATAAACAACAGTTAATTTTACATATTGCGTTCAGCTGTTTGGATTGTTGTTAGATTTGCTAATACCCCTGAACCACCGGCGTCGTTCAGTCGGCAGAGGCGCTTGCCTTCTGATCCGAAGCTGTGCTCGGGCGTGGGTTCGATTCCCGTTTGGGCTGATTATCTGGTTGAGTTTTTTTCCGAGGTTTTCCCCAACCGTAAGGCTAATTCGGACAATTTGTGGCGATTCCTCGGCCTCATGTCTTCAAATACCATCTCGCTATCATGAATTCCATCGAGCCTAAATAATCTAGTAGTTGATACAGCGTCGTTAAATAACCAACTTAAAAAAAATACCTCTGAAACACGTGCCAGTAATGGAAAATAACAGTAAAACCTGACAAGCGGAGCTATTTTCATTCCCGTTACATACATGTTCCTATTTTGGGATTCCACGTTTGCATAATCTCGATACGAACACTGTTACGATAAAAAACTATTATTTCCTACGTCACATGTTGAGGAGAGAGTGAAGTGGTCTTAATATAAGTACAAACTCCTCCACGCTCATGACGTACATTGAACACGAAGATCAGTGACATCACATGTTCCTCCTACGTCAACATATCGAGCGTCAGTCCGTAGATGTAACGATATTACCACAGTGTAGTATGTACAGTCACGAAGCTTGAGTTGTGAGGGTGCTAGGAACAATAGACTGTGCAGGTACTATTTCGCATTGTCTCTAATGAGGCGATATTAGCGATCCTAGTGGTCAGCAACCATCTACGGATGCATATTTATTAAGTATTGAGCTTCGTGACTGTATATACTAGACTGTGATATTACTACGTTCTGTACTCGTTCTATGCAGTACTACCCATTTAGCAGTAGGCCTATAGGGAGTGAGAAAATGAATACGGACGCTCAACGGTTTGCTTTCATGTGATTGGACGGCTACCGGCTGTTCAAAGTTCTGTGCTGTCCGTGACTGGTTTCTGCGATCCTGAAAATTGTGGAACTTTCATCATCATCATCATCATCATCATCATGATCATCATCATTCGTTACGAGTGCAAGGTAAATCCATCGCCTTTGGTGTACATTTCAAATGGTCCAGGTTTCTTTTACAGAGTAAACAAAAATGGTTCATAAGAAAAGATATAAGATTACAGTTTATTCGTTTATTAATATTTGAGGAGAAAAATTCGCTCCGACGCCGGGAATCGAACCCGGGTCCTTGGTTCTACCCTAGATCATATATGTAGCAGATATGTCGGGCTTATAGGCTTTGAGGTTAACTTTTGTCAGGTTTACTACGCTGCCATCTAGTTGTTACATAAGGAGTGACTTATAATTTCCATTTTAATTTCATTAGTGACTGTGCTGCCATCGTTTACGGCGAACGGGTGGCGTTCCTGGCGGTTGTTCTCTCCAAAGTGCTGCCGATTTTAACGTAGCGAGGAGTTATCTGATACATATATGATCTAGGGTTCTACGTACCAAGCGTTCTGACCACTGAGCTACGCCGAATTAATCCACAGGACCGGGGGAGGCCTTTGGGGAGGCCGAGACGTAGATGGGAGGATAGTATTAAAATGGATTTGAGGGAGGTGGGATATGATGATAGAGACTGGATTAATCTTACACGGGATAGAGACCTACGGCGGGCTTATGTGACGGCGGCAATGAACCTCCGGGTTTCTTAAACACCATTTGTAAGTAAGTGAATAAGTTGTAAAAATAAATATTTATGAAAGATGGATTGGTAAATGAATAATTTGGGAAAAATTGATATTTTGTACTACTTTCTTTGGGAAATTATATTTACTGGAATAACAGGGTTTGGAACTATATGTTAGTGAGAAAAATGATTGGGAAAAATGTCCTCAAAGGTCTTTCTCCGTCACGTCTTTCAGCTAACACTCTATATGCATTTCTCCATTCACCCATACGTGCTACATGGTCTGTCCATCTCAAACGTCTGGATTTAATGTTCCTAATTATGTTAGGTAAAGAATAAAATGCGTGCAGTTCTGCGTTGTGTAACTTTCTCCATTCTCCTGTAACTTCATTCCTCTTAGTCCCAAATATTATCCTAAGCACTTCACTCTCAAACACACTTAACCTCTATTCCTCTCTCAAAGTGAGAGTCTAAGTATCACAACCATACAGAACAACCGGTAATAATACAACTGTTTTATAGATTCTTTCAGTTTTTGTTTTAAAATAGACTCCGAATAAAATGTTGTAACTTCAAATGTTTGTAAAATAAAATATTTATGTTTCATTAATCGCAATTTGTTTTGTGCAAATATTTACCCATGAATTTCATATTCATGAGGCAAAGTCATATCACACAATGAAACGTAATACTAGGGCAGTACAGTAGCTAGTAATTTTACATATAAAATAAAATAAAAAATCTCTCGCGTTTTTCTTTGCGTTCGAAACTTTGCGACAATTTGGTTAAGAGCTGAATACAGGCGCATTACAGGCAGTAGGTACAGTACATGAAATTTAATAGTTTCGCAGAAACTGCTATTCATTTAAATTAAATATTTGAAACTATTACGTGAAACGAATTCATTTCTAGAATTGAAACAACTTTTAATTATGTTACCTTACATTTTTCGTTGAAACGAATGGCACTGTTTGTCTTTAATAACAAATTGTCCCCAGGAGATGGATATGGACGTACACAGCTTAATGCGTTTCTGTATCAGTGCTTGAAGCGGCCCGGGTTTCACTATATCTAACGGATGAACACAGTTGCGTTTTTTCCGCAACTAGCCTTCGTATCCGAAACGTATCAAAGTGCGCTGGCTATACAATTAGTTATGCTAGAAGCCGTCTCGGAATTTGCCGACTATGAAGTTAACCGTGTTTGCGGTAGGGGTCGACCTTGAGACATCATGTAAACACTGCGCAACCCCCGGCGCGACCCCCTCTGTGCCCCACCATCGCCATATTAATTATATAAGCAATTCTGAAAACATAAATAAAGCCTTACTGCAACCTCATGGGGTTTTGCTCGCCAAATCTTAGAACTAGAAAAAAACAGAGTAGTTGCTGAAGTTCCGTTAAATAACATTATTTTTAGACAGCCGTAGGTAAAAGCATGCTTTTTAACAATTGATACTTACTTACTGGATTTTAAGGAACCCGGAGGTTCATTGCCGCCCTCACATAAGCCCGCCATAGGTCGCTATCCTGAGCAAGATTAATCCAGTCTCTATAATCATATCCCACCTCCCTCAAATCCATTTTAATATTATCTTCACATCTACGTCTCGGCCTCCCTAAACGTATTTTTCCCTCCGACCTCCCAACTAATACTCTATATACATTTCTGGATTCGCTCATACGTGCTACATGCCCTTCCCATCTCAAACGTCTGGATTTAATGTTCCTAATTACGTCAGGTGAAGGATACAATGCGTGCAGTTCTGTGTTGTGTAACTTTCTCCATTCTCCTGTAAATTCATCCCTCTTAGCCCCAAATATTTTCCTAAGCACCTTATTCTCAAACATCCTTAATCTCTGTTCCTCTCTCAAAGTGAGAGTCCAAGTTTCACAACCATATAGCACAACCGGTAATATAACTGTTTCAAAAATTCTAACTTTCAGATTTTTTGACAACAGACTAGATGATAAATGCTTCTCAACCGAATAATAACCATCATTTCCCATATTTATTCTGTGTTTAATTTCCTCTCGAGTGTCATTTATATTTGTTACTGTTGCTCCCAGGTATTTAAATTTTTCCACCTCTTCAAAGGATAAATTTCCAATTTTTATATTTCCATTTCGTACAATATTCTCGTCACGAGACATAATCATATACTTTGTCTTTTCGGGATTTACTTCCAAACCTATTTCTTTACTTGCTTCAAGTAAAATTCCCATATTTTTCCTAATCGTTTGTGGATTTTCTCTTAACATATTCACGTCATCCGCATAGACAAGAAGCTGATGTAACCCGTTCAATTCCAAATCCTTCTGTTATCCTGGACTTTCCTAATGGCATACTCTAGATCAGAGTTAAAAAGTAAAAGTGATAGTGCATCTCCTTGCTTTAGCTCACAGTGAATTGGAAACGCATCTGACAGAAACTGATTTTAACAATTGATAATGTTAGAAATTCGATATTATAAGTAGCGTGTTAAATGTAAATTACGTTGAAGTTTTTGTAACAACTGACAAACTTTTCATGGCCTTCTTTTAAAAGTGGATTATTTAGTAAAGAAACAGAACATTAAATAACTTGAATAATACGCATTTTATTCAGAAGCACATGACATTTAAGAAATATTTATATCAATGGTGCAATTGAGGCAGTTACAACTTTGTATGGTTTTTTTATTCTTCACATTTAAGCACAATTTATTCATTGAATAGTTTGATCATAATGTCCAAATTTCAGAGTTTTCTTGGAAGTGTGCCAGCAACACATTTAGCTGTACCTATTTTATAAATTTTTTACCTTGCACAATTCAACAAAGCTGTTACCGGTATAAGCTATATCGTACTGTTGCTTTGGTTTCGGTGGTAGTAACCCCAAACTATCTAAACAGCTTCTTTAATTTCTTACGATTCATCGTTAGAATAAGCAAAATTGATAACTTATAGGATAATGTACTCGTATCTATTCACAATCACAATTAAAAGTTTACCCTATAATAGGCACTAATCAATCAATTATAGCAAAGTTTAGGTCTATAGTATTATTTCCAACACAAAGAAAAACGCGAGAGATTTTTTTTTTATTTTATTTGTAAAATTACCAGCTACTGTACTGACCTAGTATTACGTTTCATTGTGTGATATGAATATGAAATTCATTGGTAAATATTTGCACAATACAAATTGCGATTAATGAAACATAAACATTTTATTTTGCAAATATTTGAAGTTAAAACATTTTATTCCGAGTCTGTTTTAAAACAAAAACTGAAATAATTTACAAAACAGTTGTATTACCGGCTGTTCTGTATGGTTGTGAAACTTAAACTCTCACTTTGAGAGAGGAACAGAGGTTAAGGGTGTTTGAGAGTGAAATGCTTAGGGAAATATTTGGGACTAAGAGGATTGAAGTTACAGGAGAATAGAGAAATTACATAACGCAGAACTGCACGCATTTTATTCTTCACCTGACATAATTAGAAATATTAAATCCAGACGTTTGAGATGGGCAGAGCATATAGCACGTATGGGTGAATGCAGAAATGCATATAGTGTTAGTTGGAAGACGTGACGGAGAAAGACCTTTGAGGAAGCCGAGACGTAGATGGGGGATAGGCTAATATTAAAATGGATTTGAGGGAGATGTGATATGATAGTAGATATTGGATTAATATTGCTCAAGATAAGAACCGATGGCGGGCTTATGTGAGGGTGACAATGAACCTTCGGGTTCCTTAAAAGCCATTTGTAAGTAAATAATGGTTTATCCCTATGAAAGCGGTTTCTTCATTGTTTGATATTTCTTGAATTTGCTAATTTTCTTTAACACAGAATTCTGAAAAGCGATTCCAAATCGTCGATATTATTTCGTTAAGAGTTTGTAGACGAATTATTATTAACAGCGATGTGGTCGCCAGGGCAACTACGTTGTGTACCTAGGACAAAACAATTGCCAATCATTATTTAACGATAAAACAAAAGCTATAATTTCACGATAACATTTCAGTGGTAGTTGGCTGTGATTGGTTCATATGCAACGGATTCTTATACTTCATTAGTGAATGGGCCCTAGTGAAATAGTTATAGGTAATATGCAAGAGGCTTTCAATTTATAGGTAGCTTTAATTAGACTATATTTCGTGGGTAGTATAATATACAGTAATCATTAATTAATTCATTCATTCAATTTAGTGTTCCGCCTAAGGGCAGGTCTTTCACTGCAAACCCAGCTTTCTCCAGTCTTCTATTTTCTGTCTTTCTCTTTGTTTCCTCATATGATCCATATATCTTAATGACGTTTGTCATCTGTTATCTTATGATGAAAGAGTAGTGGAACGGAGAAAAATTTTCTCCGGCACCGGGATTTGAACCCGAGTTTTCAGCTCTACTTGCTGATGTTTTATCCACTAAGCCACACCAGATTCCCATCCCGGTGTCGGATCGAATCGTCTCAGTTTAAGTTCTACCTCTTGGGCTCCCTCTAGTGGCCTGCCCTCTGCACTACGTCATAGATGTCTATGAATGTAGGACAATGTCCACATATGTGCGGAGGTGCACTCGTTATGAGTGACAGATTGGCCGGGATCCGACGGCTTAGTGAATAGAGCTGAAAACCCGGGTTCAAATCCCGGTGCCGGAGAGAATTTTTCTCCGTTCCACTACTCTTTCTTCGTACGATGACGCAGAATATCTGCATGGAAACATCATATGTACTTCGGTACATTAAATAATATAGGCTATCTGATATCTTCTTCTACTCCGAACTCTTCTTCCGTTCACCATTCCTTCCTATATATCCTTCAGTGGACAGTTTCTTCTCAGCCAGTGACCCAACCAATTCCTTTTTTCTCTTCCTGATCAGTTCAGCATCATTCTTTCTTCACTCACTCTTTCCAACACAGCTTCACATCTTTCACACGTTTCATTTTTCTCCATATCCACATTTAAAATGCTTCTAGTCGCTTCTCTTCACTTCGTCGTAATGTCCATGTTTCTGCACTTGCTATGTACAGTAGAGTCCCCGATTATCCGAATTAATGTGAACCATGACTACCTCGGATAAAGCGGATGGTTACTGAAAAACTGTGTTTTGATTATAAATTAGACAAGCTCTTTACTTAACGGACTAAATAAATTGAACACATCAAGTTAATCAACTTTGGGAGTTTAAAAATCCAGTACGTATACATTAAAAAAAAGCAACTGACATGCAATACTGTACAGTATTTACAGTATTTTTTTTATCGGGCTCGAATAACACGGAACCTCGGTTAATCGAAACTCGGATAATCGAGACTCTACTGTATTGTATATTTTTGTAGAGCCAACAGCGTAGCTCAGTCATCAGAGGCATTTGCCAGCTGTCCCGGACTTGCGTTCGCGCTTGTGTTAAATTCCGGCTTGGGTCGATTACCTGGTTGTTGTTTCTCCGAGGCTTTACGCAACCATGAGGCAAATGCCAGGTAATCTTTGGTGAATCCTTGACCTCACCTAACCTTATCTCGCCACAAAAAATCTGTGGAATACAATAAAAAAAAAGAAAAAAATAAATAAAAAAAAAAAAAAGCAAAATCTCTTGCCTGTGACAATCACAAAGTGCCATTACCCTTTTACATAATATCATCAGTCCCTCACTAGCCACCTGTTTTGTCCTGTTGAGACAACAGTTCTGCCTGTCCAGCAGGTCTGTATATGCATGACCCGTTGCCGTTCATGTCAGATCCCTGTAATTTACCATACGAAACCTGCTGCTGGGTTGTCAGGAGCGTCCGCTGGGGAAATTCTAGACTTTTGTACTTAATTACGGTAATTATTAATCACTTGAGGTAATTTTAAATTGCGCTCTTTCCCATCTCATATTTGCAATCCAGGGCTTGCTTTTATAAATATAGCGCCATAGCAACCGTGGTTATCTGTTTTATCTAATTTCAAATATGGGATATTTCTCTCTGATGTTGAAAGATAAAAAAAGTGAATCGCTAAGACCCGGTATTATAAATGCAGTTTATCTATAGACTAAGTTAAACCTAAGTCAAACCTAACCGAAAGTTTAACTCAACGCGCTGTATTCTAGAGTCTCGTTTAAGTTAAACTGTAGTGGTATTACTGCTAGGAAAGAAAAGACGATCGCTGCTGTTTGATTGTATTACTGTTGTTAAAATGGTCGACGCTCGTGGAGAATCTACATTAACAAACATCTTTGTTCTTCGATAACAGAGAGAATATCATTTAAAAAAAACCTGTAGAGGACAACACCGCTTACTTCAGTATGCTTGTCAGACTTAACCCCAAATAATTTCTTAATGCTGGCTACCAACGATACTTTTATACTCCCAAACACATTGTAACCAGATTGAACCATTCATAACTTAACTCCATACACTGTCAGCTGACTAATGAACTAATAGGTAAATATTTGCAATCCAGGGCTTGGTTTTATAAATGTAGCGCCATGGCAACAGTGATTATCTGTTTTGTCTAATTTAAAGTAAGGGATATTTCTCTCTGATGTTGAAAGATATAAACGAATAACTAAGACTCGGTATTATAAATATGGTTAATGTAAAATACTAAGTTAAACCCAACCGAGAGTTTAACTCAACGCGTTCTATTACTGTAGTGGAATACGATTGGTATTACTGCTCGGAAAGAAAAGAAGACAATCGCTGCTGTTTGATTATATTATTGCTGTTAAAATGGTGGACGCTCGTGAAGAATCTATATTAAGATACATATTTGCTCTTCGATAACAGAGAGAATATTATAAAAAAAAATACCTATAGAGGACCAATACCTCTTACTTCAGCTTACATAGGTGCACAGGCGATTAGCGCATTAGAGCCGAGGGTGAGATTTATCCACTCGCTTACGTCAGTATGCTTGTCAGACTTAACCTCAAATAGTTTCTTAATGCTAGTTACTAAAAATACTAGTATACGCCCAAACACATTGCAACCAGATTGAACCATTCATGACCATTCATAACTTAACTTCATATTGCATCAGCTGACTAATGAACTAATAATATTAGTGTGTGTATTTTATAAGGTGTGTAGAATGTTAAATTGAAATAGAATTCAGTCCATTCATTATTCCCGGATAAGTTGATTCGTAGAAGCTGAATGTGTACAAAATCTTTGCTGTAGTTTAGAAGAAATTTTTGTACACAGACAAACAGAATATTCGAAACGTTGTATAATATTTTGGGAAATTCTGCAGATAGTAAAAATATATTCATATTACAAAAAAAAGAGCAATTAAAATAATAGTTGAAGCAAAGTCTAGAGAATCGTGTAGACCATTTTTTTTTAAATTAGAGATACTGACTTTAAAAAATCAGTACATATTATACTCTTTAATAAATTTCCTCTTATGTAATAAAGAAAATTTTGCATCTAATTCAGCCATATATAGGTAGTATAAATACACGCAGAAAGAACGATTTTCATACGCCTTCGTCAAAGTTATCATGCTATCAAAAGGAAGTACGTTACATGGCGATAAAAATTTTCAGTGGTCTTCCTGAAGACATTAAGAATCATAACCAAAACCTTGTATTATTTAAGACAAAAAAAAACTTAATATCTCACACTTTCTATTCTGTAGATGAATTCTTGACATTTCACAATACTGTGTAAATATTTTAATACTATTAAATGGTCAGCATATTGCATAGTATAATATGTTATTATCATTAAGTTAGTCTATTAATTCTGTACATATTTCATATTTTCATTTTCATTCTCCACTAATACTAATTCGGAAAAGAATGATTAAAATATGCCTTAATAAACCAATTGATTACTCACCTAAACTTTTGTTCATTGATTTTAATGTTTTGAAAATTAAACAGATTTATTATATTGCCTTATTAAACTTCATACATAAAAATCGTAATAAATTCAAATTGTATCATCATAAATATGGAACTAAAAGATCCGATTTTACACGACTAGAGGAACCAAAGTGTTTCACAAGCACAGCTCTTAACCATGGTACCTACTTTGGTCCAAAGTTATATAATAAAATAATTGAAAAATACCCAAATTTGGAAAATTTTAGTATCAGAAATTTAAAAAATAGCGTTAGGAATTTAATTTTTGAAGAATATATGTTGATTTAATATGTGTATGTATTTGTATGATTTAAATTGTTAAAATTGAAATGTTATTTTTAAAGTTAAATTATTCCTATAATTTTTTTTCTTGACCCACTTTGTATCAAATAATTATCTTTGTTTTGTTAAGTATGTGTTTAGATAACTCTCAGAGCACGAGTTTTTACTCCTTCAGGGAAGAATTAAGATTATATTTTTGTACATGTTATTTTACTAACAATAAACAATTTGTTAAACGTAAGAATTGGACATATTATTCTTTATTCTGTGCTATAAAGCAACTGTAAGAATATTATTGGACAAATAAATCTATTTATCTATATATCATGGATGCTGAAAGCTTTAATTATCGTGAAACGTTTCGAAATAAATATTTTGCTGGCTCACAATACTTTAGCTTTAGGCTGTGGAGCTGCTTTCTATAATAAAGTGAAAATTATGAATTAATTAAGTAGCTGTGATCGAATTCGGAAGAGTCACCATTTCGTGTCATTTAAAAATTATATTAGTCGTAATTGCTGTTCTGTATTTTATATAGGTATACCGTTATCGAATTAATTTACTCTTAAATATTGAATATAAACAAATTCCATCGAATAATTAACGAGAGAACAGTATACATAGGCCTATAGGAAATACATTCCACATAACGAGAAAGTGTCATATGTAGCCTATATTTTGTATTCCCTTATCCAATTATTATTTCTGTAGCCTACCTTAGGCGTAAAACCACACAAATCACAAAACAGTAATTGTAGAGTCAAGCTCAAAATTCTTTTTATATTTAATTGTTGTACTTCAACTAACCAATAACAAGAACCAAGGGCCAAAATAACGTAACCGGACTTGTGTTTTCTTTCTTCGGACTACACTATCTACCAAAAAGTAATTGGGCACTGTTTTTTGCCCCTTTAGAACCTCGTGGTACCACCTCTTGTTGCTATAACAGCGGCCATCATGTCAGGCATGCTCTCCACTAGTTTGTGTAGGATATCCACTGGAATGCGTCGCCATTCCTCTTGCAATATGGCACTCAGTTGGACAATGGAAGTTGGCCGAATCTTCCGAGACCTCAATCGCCGGTGCAATTCGGCCCAAAGGTGCTCAATGGGATTGAAATCAGGACTCTGTGCAGGCCAGTCGAACCGGTGAACATTATTGTCTGAGTACCACTGCATAGTAGCCGCCGAAACATGGGGCCAACTTCCACTGTCCAACTGAGTGCCATGTTGCAAGAGGAATGGCGACGCATTCCAGTGGATATCCTACACAAACTAGTGGAGAGCATGCCTGACAGGGTGCCTGCTGTTACAGCAACAAGAGGTGGTAGCACGAGGTTCTAAAGGGGCAAAAACAGTGCCCAATTACTTTTTGGTAGATAGTGTATTATGCGAGCTAAATAGCAGTAAGTGGACTTGGTTTAATACAAATACAGTTTAAAGCGAGGTGAACTCGCAGATAGTATCATTACAAACGCATACGTGGCCACCGGCGTAGCTCAGTTGGATAAGGCGCTTGTCTTTCGCTTTGAAGCTGCGCTCGAGCGTGGGTTCGATTCCCGCTTGGGCTGATTATCTTTCCCCAACCGTAAGGCGAATATCAGATAATCTATGGCGAATCCTCTGCCTCATTTCGCCAAATGTCATCTCACTATCAGCTATTCCATCGACGCTAAATAACCTAGTAGTTGATACAGCGTCGTTAAATAACCAATTAAAAAATGGTAATTCTGGAGGACGACCACTGCACGATTTTCGAACTTTTTTTTTTTCCACAGACGTCTATTTTATGCTTGATTTTTGAAAGGTAATACAAAAAAATTTTGAAAGCATCTGATTTCTACTGTAACCTAACAACCGATCACAACCTAAACTAACCTAAGCTGACATAACATTACCAGGTTAGGTTATGTTAGATTGGCTTAGTTTAGCTTGGGTTAATTAAGGTTGGGTTAGGTTAGTTTAAGATGTAATAGGTTATGTTAGGTTAGTTTAAGTTATGATAAGTTATGTTAGATGTCCCGCGCCGTGGCGTCGTGGTCTGTCCTAGGCCTTGCGTTATGGAATGCGCGCTGGTTCGAATCCTCATGGGGGAGGAAACTTTCTCATGAGATTTCGGCCAGTGTATGGGACCGGTGCCCAACCAGCATCGTGATGCACTTGGGGAGCTACGATAGGTAGCGAAAATCCGGTTTCGCAAACCAGCTATAACGGCTGGGGGGATCATCGTGCTAACCACACGATACCTCCATTCTGGTTGGATGATCGTCCACCTCTGCTTCGGCATGTGGACGTGAGACCAGCAGCCGGCTGGTCGGTCTTGGCCCTTTAAGGGCTGTAACACCATGGATTTACTTTTTTAAGTTATGTTAGGTTACAATCGAAATTAATGTGTTTGTTTATATATAGGCCTATACACATATATTTTTTTTGTCACTGTTATTTATACTCGCTTTAACATCTTTGGTTATATCGCGAGTTAATCTTTGGTTGAAATCCGAAGGCTTGTGTACTATTGTTGAGACTGGTTCTATTGTTGTGAACTAGATGGCGACTATATATGTATTACTGATTTGTTATGAATATGAATGATTTCGATGATGAATGAGGCCGGTGATATTCAGGGGTGTTGTGGCCCGAATTTTCAGGCATTTGCCTTACGGTTGAGGGAAAACCCTGAAAAACCTCAATCAGGAAATTCAACTCGACCGGGAATCGAACCCGGGTCCTCTGCGTAAGAGACCAGCATGCTGACCCCTACACCACAGAGGTGATAATTATTATATTAACTTTCGAAAATCGAGCATAAAATCGTCGTTTGTGTGGGGGGGGGGGAAATTTCGAAAATCGTGGAGTGGTCGTCCTTTAGAATTACCAAAAACATGCATACCTCCCAACTTTCCGGATTTAGGCGGGAGACTCCGAATTTTTAAACCACTCTCCAGGGCTCCTTTTTAATAATTTTTACTCCAGATTTTTTAATTTGATTCTTGTTAAAAGATTCCCTGCAATTTTGAATTGTGAAGGGAAAGATAAAGACAAATAACGGAGTGTGCTGTAAATTCAGTTTTGCTCCTTGCAGATGGAAGGAATCGAAGGCATTAGTAAGGAAGAAAGGATGATGTTCAGTGGTCTTTGGTGGGAAGAATGAAACCCGGAGATGGAAAATTAAACTATGATAAACTGTCAAGGTTGATGGTATGTTTTCTCTCAATTCCACACACCAGTGCGAAATGTGGAAAGATTTTTAGCCAAGTGAACAAAACAAGGGCACAGTTCATGTCCTTTCTTACTAAAGCCACTGTGGAAAAGCTATTGACTTTTAAATCTTCACAAAAGGAAAAGCGTTTCGAGGAAACTTTTGATGCCATGTACCTCGTCCCTACAGTAAAGACTAATAGGCTAAATATAGCCTATTTATTTTCCATTACACAGGTACAGTGTGTGGATATTATATGAATTACGTAACCAACTTTATCTATAATATAATCAACAATATTTACGGAACTTATATTACAACATAATAGGGCCCATATTACATAATATTTCAGACAGTAAAATTTACAGTGAGTATATACAAAACTAGACAAAACTGGAAATGATAGTAAGGACATATTAGAATTACAGAGTGTATACAAATGATTAATCGGGTTTTGACATCATGTATCTTCAAATGTATAATGTCCATCCATTTGTACTCGAAAGAGCACATTTTCAAGTTCTGTACATATCATTACAAATGTTCTATATGCCCTCCTCGTGTTACCCGACACACATCTATGCGGTAGTCCAGTTCGACCCATACACGTTGGAGCATTCATTGCCGATGTCCCTCAGCGCAGCAGTGATGCGACCCCGGAGTTCCGCCAATGTTGTCGGCATAGGTTGCATGTAAACATTCTCTTTCACGTACCCCCCCCAAAAAAATCTCAAACTGTGAAGTCAGGAGACCGTGGGGGCCACCTGAGGAGTGCCAAATCATCCTGAGCACAACGCCCAATCCACCGGTTTGGAAGTTCCTCGTTCAGATATCGAGGCACTTCTCTATGCCAATGAGGCGGAGCTCCGTCTTGCTGGAAGATGAAGTTTGGATTGTCATTTGTCAGTTGAGGAAATAACCAGTCTTGCAACATTTTGTAGGTACGTCGCACCCGTCACGGCATTCTCAGCAAAAAAGTAGGGTCCGTGAACCGTGCTCCTAGAGACAGCACAGAAGACGTTCAATTATTCCAAAACACGAATTGCTGTCTGTTGATCAGTCACCATTTTACCAACCGCCACTAGTGAGTCACTAAAGAGTCAGAATGAAATCTGAAATGAGAGATACTAAATTTAAGAATATGCTCTTTCTATTGGCTATGAGTACAAATGGGTGGACATCATAAATTTTAAGCTATACGATGTCAAAACCTGATGAATCATTTGTATACACTCTGTATTTAACTAACATATTAAGAGTTCGCGGGAAAAACGATGAATGTCACATTTCCGTTAAGGATTAGATAATGATCTAATTGAGTCTATAACTGCAAGATTTAGTGCTGTTTCTATAGAAAGTAAAGGAAAGAATTACTGTTTCCGTGGTGATAATTCTCCTATTTACCATTTTTCATAAGAACAACATTAAATTTCGTAGTGATCCATTGAATTAGATAATGACATCAACCTTAAGAAAACTGTGACATTCCTCGTTTTTCCCGCTAACTCTTCATATCATTAATAGGACCCTTACTTTCACAATGGGTTTACATTAAACAGTTACATGAAATAATAAAATATAAGAGTAGATAGATAGAGAAGACCTGTGCATTAGATTTTAGAGGAAATTATGGTAATATAACATCTGTATGTATAATATTACTCAATAAATCCGTCTATCTAAAAAAAATATAAAGGTATGTAAGGGCTTTTCTTAACTAATATAAATGATCAATGATGAACTGTTAAGTTATTTATTTCACTTTCTTAACATTATGAATTTTGGTGTTATGTTACCTGATTGACTAGTTTCGATGTTTGCATCATTCTCTGAATCCTAGTGAGTGCAGCGCTATCTTTGGTTTCTTGTTGTGGTGGAGTGTGTTCATGATTGTATCGAAAAGTGTGTGTGTTCTGAAATTCAGTTGAGTGTTCAGAATGTGTTGTGGGTATGTTTATGTTTGTAAATTTCGTATTGTTCTAGTATGTTACGTTTCTGTTTCTTTTTTAGGTGAATGCGTAATATTTTCATGTCAGTGTCACTGATGAACTGTTAAGTTATTTGTTATTTATTTCACTTTCTTAACATTATGAATTTTGATGTTATGTTACCTGATTGACTAGTTTCGATGTTTGCATCATTCTCTGAATCCTAGTGACTCCAGCGCTATCTTTTGGTTTCTTGTTGTGGTGGAGTGTGTTTATGATTGTATCGAAAAGGGTGTGTGTTCTGAAATTCAGTTGAGTGTTGAGGATGTGTTGTGGATATGTTTTTGTATGTTTGTAAATTTCATATTGTTCTAGTATATCACGTTTCTATTTTTTTTAGGTGGATGCGTAATATTTTCATGTCAGTGTCTATGTTGCTGTAGTTGTGGTTGAGTTTGTGATGTTTTCTGCGTAGGTTGAATTGTGTGGTTCGGTTATGGCTGTGATATGTTCCTTGTAATGTGTTTGAAGTAAAAGAAATGGAATAATAACATTAAGAAAAGCAAAAGTTTATTGCAGTACTAAAGTTAAGTCTCTTAATAAGAGGTTATAATTTTTTTTAATGAGGACCGGGATTTGTTATTAAAACATAACATACAGGGTGATTCACGAGGATTTACCGTCCCTTACGAACTTATTTCCGAATACATTCTGAGAAAAAAAGTCATATAAACATTTGTCCTAATCTCAATATTTTCAGAATTACATTAATTTCAAGTTGTTTATGAAATACCATTATTATTGAATGTTAAAACATTACATACCGGGTGATTCACGAGGATTTACCGTCCCTTACGGAGCTTATTTCCGAATACATTCTGAGCAAAAAAGTCATATAAACATTTGTCCTAATCTCAATATTTTCAGAATTACATTAATTTCAAGTTGTTTGTGAAATAACATTATTCTTGAATGTTAAAACATTACATACAGGGTGACTCACGAGGATTTACCGTTCCTTACGGAGCTTATTTCCGAAGACATTCTGAGCAAAAAAGTCATATAAACATTTGCCCTAATCTCAATATTTTCAGAATTACACTAATTTTAAGTTGTTTGTAAAATATCATTATTCTTGAGTTTTAAGGGTAAAATAATATTACAGATAAAGAATGAATTATTCAGGAGTATCATTTCTTTAATTAGATAGTATTCTGAAGCTAGAAATGTGTTGTGAAATCCATAGTTGCTTCGTACAGAATTCTTTTCTTTCGATTTTGAACTACAAAATTATATTTTCTTACGCATTTATCACTACAATTGTTACAAATCACGCCACTCTTTTAAATTCTTTAAGACTGTACATTAGGATGCATAATTAAACTGTAAAGAATCGAGTTCCTAAAGTCGTATGATTTGTAACAATTTTTGTGATAAGTGCGTAAGAATGATGTAATTTTTAGTTAAAAATTGAAACACAAAATCTGTATAAAGCAATTAAAAACAAATTTTAGCTTCTGAACACTAACCATTTAAAGAAATGATACTTCTGAATAGTTCATTCTCTATTTGTAATATTTTTTACCCTTAAAACTAAAGAAAAATATATTTTACTAACAACTTCAAATTAGTGTAACTCTGAAAATATTGAGATTAGGACAAATGTTTATATGACATTTTTTGCTCAGAATGTCTTCGGAAATAAGCTCCATAAGTGACGGTAAATCTTCGTGAATCACCCTGTATAAAATTAGGAATAGAAAAATATATAAATAAGACTGAAGGAAATCTATGTGAACTCAGTACCAATAACTGTAAATTAATTTGTAAGCCTAATTACGTCTTTTCCCAAGCCTCGTCCACATTATAAAAACGATTTACCAGAAAGTGTTTCAGTGAATTTCTAAAACTATAGGTATTTTGATTTCTTGTCGCTAATGTCGGCTGGAAGGGAACTGAAAATTGTTTCGGTGTGTAGATAATTCACACTTCATGTTACGCGATAGGGGGGGGGGGGAAGTATCCATTTTTTTTTTTAATTTCTGAATTTGGCAGGCACGCAAATTTTGTAATAGGCTTACAAAACTATTTTGAGATCGCTGCATTGTGAATATTGTACATCATATTAAAAACAACTCACATCTTTCATAATCTCATTTTTATTTTAAAAAATGTACTTACACGACTTTAGCTCTCATGTAAGATCTGAATCTATAGATAGTGATCCGGCATTTCTTCTTCGGGTTATCAAATTTTGTAGAGAGAATTTTTAATAACTTACAGAAAAACACCTACGCACGTTCGATCAAAGGGTAAAAAAAAAACTGTGCCTCAATTCCAAAACATTTTTTACAGGATCTAATTAGGTTAATTATGTAATATAAATTCTATGGATTTGTAAATGGAAACATACTGACTGAGCCGCACCAATTATACAAAAATTGTTACAGAAATCAAAGAAGTGTGGAGACTGAATACAAAGGATTTTTGTCCAATTTTTATTTTCGTAATTGGAGTTATTACAGGTTAACGCAGCTGGAATAAAAGTAACTTGAATTTAATGTAACTAAAATACGACATTGGATGAATGCCGCATTGTTCGTAAAATTCATTTTAAAAACTGTTTTAATTTAACGATCTACGTTCACCGTGTAGGCCCTAATATTGACCATATTATGGAAGAGATGGACAAACTCCATGGTTTGGCGATTACCATTCTGGCCATTGAATCTGACACTCGTGGATTCAAACCCGACCGATTGCGATAAAATCCATAGAATTGCTTCCTCCGAGAGACACGAAAAGCTGTATTATGTGTATTTAGGGCATGTATAATAGGGCGTATCGAAAAAGGCCGAAAAAGTTTTTTTTTTTCCCCCCCCCCCCCGAAATTAAAAATTTAAGGTTCGCAAAAGTTGCATTATGGTGCCAACATGTCGCACAAAAAATTTGAACCTCCTAGAAGCACTTTTATCCGAGTCGTAGGAGGTCTAAAAATTAGCATATAAAGTAACATTTTTATTTATTTTTTGACAGTTCTTCGGTGAATGGTCAGTGGAGCTTGCCACTTTTTTTTTTAATAACTGTTAGTTTCCAATTCACTGTGGGCTAAAAAAAGAAGATGCACTATCACCTTTACTTTTTAACTTTGCTGTAGAGTATGCCATTAGGAAAGTCCAGTATAACAGAGAGGGTTTGGAATTGAACGGGTTACATCAGCTTCTTGTCTATGCGGATGACGTGAATATGTTAGGAGAAAATCCACAAACGATTAGGGAAAATACGGGAATTTTACTTGAAGCAAGTAAAGAGATAGGTTTGGAAGTAAATCCCGAAAAGTCAAAGTATATGATTATGTCTCGTGACGAGAATATTGTACGAAATGGAAATATAAAAATTGGAAATTTCTCTTTTGATGTCGTGTTGGTGAGAGAGCACCTTCGTGTTCCGTTCGGGGTTTAAGTGTCCAGCAAACACGGCAGATGTCGTGTTGGTGAAAGAGCACCTCAGTGGTCCGTTTGGAGTTTAAGGGAAATAGTATCTTTGAGATATGTAAATATCTTCGGATTGTTTTTTTTTTTGTTTTTTTTTTTTTTCTACAGGTTTGACTGTTTGTTATTCTTTTCGTTTATTTGATTATACTTTGTGTGGTGATTTTAATATATTAAGTATATATATAATATGGGTGAATATGGATTTAATATAATTAAGGGGATATTGGGTTTATTAATTATAGCTGTTATAGGTGGTAGCTTTCTTAGTTGAATTATTTTTCCTACTCCTCTATTAATTTGTTTACCTTTTTATTTAAAAACCTTAGTATTGTTGGTTAGTTTTTTGGGCGGTTGATTTGGATTTGGATTGTTCAGCCGGTGCGGTATCGCGATGGTGAGAGAGCACCCCAAGTCGAGGCGTCAGATGTCTCCGAGTTTGAGAGAACGTCAAACTTCAGACAAAATTATATCACATTCATAGTAAAGTCACGATATGTTGGTTGTAGCTAAAGTAACTGTAAACAAAGTATATATATATATATATATATATATATATATATATATATATATATATATATATATATACAGTAGAACCCCGATTATCGGTCACCCTGTTAACCGACTGTCGGATTATCCGACTTTTTTTCTAGCTCTTATTTTCTCTTTGCTGCAGAAAAATATACTCGTATGTATTACTGTAGGTATATGTTTCTACATAGTTTTTCTATAGAAGGTTATTGCAAGCCTTTACTCTTACTACAAAGTATGTAGTAGAAATGCTTCACTGTCAGCAACAGAAATAGTTACAGTACTTGTAAAATAATCACTACTTGCTTCTAAAGAAATTACCCCAAGAATTTCTACAAACTCGTGTATAATTCAGTCCATATCCTTATTATTCCAGTGGCCGTACTGTATAACTTCTAGGCAAAATGTCTTCCACAGTTGTCAAAAGAAAAGAATTCTGTTTATTTACTTTTAAAAATTACAAATAATTGTGAGGTCTGGGAAGTAAGAAACTGTGGTTAATGCTGCTTCAGAGTAGGAGATTGGCGTTACAACTGTACGCGATTAAAAAAAAAAAACAAACAATAAAGTGTATATAGTATGTAAATCTACAACATGAGACTTCAAGTATTCCTATCTTCCCTCAGACAACCATCAACCATTGTTCCTTAAGAACCCGTCGTTGACAACTGAACTTTTAGTGAGCTCCTGATCTACTACATAGCACGTTAAACACAAGACCACGGAGGAAATTATGAAATTGTGTACTATGAACTTAAGAACATTTTTAATGGTACGGATTATCCGATTTTTTCGATTAACCATTCACTCCCCCCCCCCTTCATTACAACGGATAATAGAGGTTCTACTGTGTATATATATATATATATATATATATATATATATATATATATAAATTAAACCCTTTCTTTAATGTCCACTGAATAATTCCTGGGGTCCACACCTGTGGAGTAACGGTCAGCGCGTCTGGCCGCGAAACCAGGTGGCTCGGGTTCGATTCCCGGTCGGTGCAAGTTACTTGATTGAGGTTTTTTCCGGGGTTTTCCCTCAACCCAATATGAGCAAATGCTGGGTAACTTTCGGTGCTGGACCCCGGATTCATTTCACCGTAATTATCACCTTCATCTCATTCAGACGCTAAATAACCGAAGATGTTGATAAAGCGTCGTAAAATAACCTAATAAAAAATAATTCCTGGGTAGCTCAGTCGATAGAGCATTTGTGCGCTAAGCGAGGGGTAACGGGATCGATACCCGGCCCCGGAACAATTTTTCCCTTGAAATTATCCAAGTCTGCTTCTCAGCGAGCTTTACCTGAAAGCCAGATTTGCATAATGTTGCGTCACTTTAGGTACGTTAACAGAAAACCACAATTCAAGTCACACAGAGTTTGTGTGCACTCAAAGTTGGGTTTCAGGCGCCTTGTCAGGGCACTTGAATTGTGTGTATATAAAAGGAAAATTTGGGACGGTGTCGAGTGTAGTTCCTGGGCAGCTCAGTCGGTAGAGCATTCGTACGCTAAGCGAAGGGTCCACGAATCTATACCCGGCCCCGGAACAATGTTTCCCTTGCAATTATTCAAGTCTGCTTCTCAGGGAGCTGTACCTGAAAGCGAGATTTGTTTAATGTGCACTATTTGTTCAGCTTTTACTTTCATTAGCCTATGACTCCGTGTTAGAAAGGATGATGATGATGATGATGATGATGATGATGATGATCGACCGAGTCTCGAGAGTAACCCCCCAGACTCCAGTAACGCCGCGCCCTCAGAGCGATTCGTCTGATGTTTCCATAAGGTTCACTCAGCTTTAATAAAATCGATACTGACTTGCCAAATAACGCGCGAATTGCTGAGTTTTTGTAGTCGGTGGGAATTCTTGACGAGGCGGGCAGGTCAGGCCCGGCCAGGCCAGGCGCCGCGGCCCCGCAGGTCGATGTGAGACGCTTCCCAGGGAGGGTTCATCCGGAGACTGGGGGGTGGCAGCTGCTGCGTGCTCAAATTCGGGAACTTGTTGCAGACGAAAGGGATCGTCCCACATTCTGCAGCCAGCCATGACGAAATTAGAGTGAGCGGTGCAGGTCTTCGTTTTGCACCGAGTGCATCGACTTTTACCGTCTGATAGGCTTTCCAAGTGACTGGAATTAAAGGACGGTTCAGCATCCTCTTTGTGGAGTTTTGAGTAAAAATCTATATCTTGCAAAGCATTGTTTCTCAAACTGGGTTACGTGATCTATTTGGTTTATAGTTATTCTTCCCTCAACTTCACTTTTCAAGGACAGATTCTACTACTACCACCACCACTACTACCACTACTACTACCACTACTACTACTACTACTACCACCACCACTACTACTACTACTACTACCACTACTACTACTACCACTACTACTACCAC